>NC_061070.1:8954109-9021896 GCF_021917145.1 Hypomesus transpacificus
CCAGTCTCCAGACACCTGATAAAACTCCCCCCTCCTTCCCTACTTACACACCTTCGCTCCCACACACACACGCACACGCACCTCCCGCTGTGCGCCATTGAAAACCTCCGAGGCACTAATTACTAGAGTAATTGTTGGGAGTGGGGTGGGTTCCGGTGAGCGAGGGGTGTGTGTGTGTGTCTTGGGAGGGGTCTCTCACATCTGTCATTTCAGTGAGCCTGCGTTAGACTGACAGACCAGCTCTCTGGAATAGTGCACTTGCACTGCCACGGCCACGCTGACAGTATACATGTGCTTGTTAGGCCCCTTTGGCCATCGAGACCCACCGTCTCATTTGATGATGTAACAACAACCCAGGCTTACCATCCTGGCAAAAAGGCTGTTATTTAAACCCTGGCTTTCTTCATCCAAATGTTGACTACCAACTGCAGTTGCGTCACACCTAGCGTTAGATTACATGTGTTTTACACCATCAGAGTATTACTTCCTTGGTTTGGCAGACGGCGGGACACAGATGCTTCAACGCCACATATGCTCCCCGATTAACCATCCTTAAGTGATTTCTTATAGCCTGTTTTATTTGCTCATGTTTTAAATGTGCTTTAAGTAAGCCCATTGGCCTCTTATGTCAACATGCTGTTCAGGAGATGGTATTAAATGGATTTTGGGGGGTGTGTGTGTGTGTGTGTGTGTGTGTGTGTGTGTGTGTGTGTGTGTGTGTGTGTGTGTGTGTGTGTGTGTGAGAGAGACATAACGGGTAACTCATAGGGGTCTACCCCTTTTAATCCTGTGTCCACCACCTGGATCTCAAGTGGTCCAAGGGCCTGTTTTATCCAAAATCCTCAATTTGGGATTTTGAATCAGATTAAATATAATCTTCTTCTGAGACACTACAGAGATCATGACAAAACTGGGCATTTGTCCTTATTTATTAATAATCTACTCACTGTACGACAAAGAGGCTTACAACATATTTGTTTTGTACTGAAAAGCCCATGCGTAGCAAATGGCAGTTTTATTTCATTTGAATATTTCTAAATCTGCCTCAAAACAAGCCGATGGAATTTCATCTGACCTTATTCAGTTTCATGTGATATTTGATTACTCCTTTTCGATATTAGCATATTTAATTCCATGTTTTCACGCAACTTGCATAATTATGCCCACACACTCATGTATAAATACACACATGCCATTGCTAATTGCTGGATGGTGGATTACTAAATCTAGGGGTGCAGACTTCTCGCCCAACTCAAGGAGAGGTATCTGCCTGGCACGTGCGTTTCCCCCCCTTTTTCCTTTTAATTGGTTTCAGAAACAGATTAATTTGAACAAGACAGGGGCTTAATTGCTAATCAGTCAGTTAAGTTTTTTTTCTGGGGGGGCTTGTGAAGAGTTGAGCTGTGGTGTAGGGCCTCCAGTATGTACTGACTGTTGAACTCACTGTGGGGAGAGGAGAGGAGGAGCAGGAAGGGGAGGAAAAAAGGGGGGAGGGAGAGGATAAGAAAGAGGAGGAGAGAAGGACGATATAGGGGGGAGGAAGTCCAGAGAGGTGAGAGGGGAGGATAAGGAAAGGAAGCAGGCAGGAGGAAATGGTATGAGAAAAGGAGGTGAAGGGAGGGAGTCGAGAGGTCCACACTTCCGAAGGAAATGACGACCTCCTTTAACCGGACTTCTGGCTTGTGATGTCATTTCCAGCGGTGATCACGGATAGGCTGCTGCTGCTGTCCTTCCTGGAGAAGAGCCAGGTGTGTGCAGTGTTCCTCAACAAGAAGAGCCACGGGTCCCCTGAGACAGGCAGACGAGTGGAAAAACTCTCCTCCTCTGACCTGAAGGTACAGGAACACACGCATACTCTGTCTCGCTCTCTCTCTCTCGCTGTCTCCCTCTCACACACACACACAATCTCTCTCACACACTCGAATTAAACCCACAAGTGAGTCAAACACATCCCGGAGTATTTGATCCACACCCCAACCCCCGAGAACGAAGGTCACCAACAGGATGAGTCTCTTCGAGAACAGCGCCACCTTTTTAAAGCATTCAGCACACAAGAACCGAAATGCATAGGGTCTTCTTTAGTTGGCCACTTGTGCCGTGTGCTAACCCTGGCATTATCACATTACTGCCAGGCCCTTTCCTTGCGCGTGTGTGTGTGTGTGTGTGTGTGCACGCGCAAGCATGCACGCGCGTGTGTGTGAAAGCAATCGCCTCTACTGTGTGCTGGGCTCCAGAAGCAGGGCTCTGATAAGGGCACCCCCTCCCTATCCCTGACACCCCAAACCCCCCCAAAATATAGTCTTGCACCCAAGATGCAGACACACACACACACACACACACACACGCTTGTCCCCCCCACCACCACCCCCGGCCTTCACTGCCTTGGTCCACTGGGCTAAGCTGGGGGGGAGTGTGTGTGTGTGTGCGCGTGTATGTGTGTGTGTTGGGGGGATAGGCTAAACTAATCCGACCCTCACAAAGTGGTTTTTGATTATTGCTGACCAGCAAACGCCAGCAAGGAAAAAAAAAAAAAAAAGGAGTAGGTGGAGGAAAGAGAAAGAGAGGGAGAGAGATGGAGAAGTAAAGGGAGAGAGAGGAGGGTGATGCTCTGCTTTCCTCTCGGTTGATATTTGTTGTCATTTATCATATTCACCCACTTGACCCTATTCATCCTCTCAATCGTTTGTTCGCTCGTCCATGCATTCACGCAGTAACTCTTTGATTCGTGTATTCCTCCGTTCACTCACTCAAAAGCAGCACAGTTCACCCTCCCCAACCACCTTTTCTGTCAAAGATGTCTGCCAACCCCAATAATCTCTTTCTTTGCCTCTCCTCTACCCTCCACCAATCCGGGTACTGTGAGGGTTTCAGTCACTAGTGGGATCGTGTACAGTGAATGTGTGTGTGTCCAGGTGGTGTGTGCGGACTTGCGTGGCGGTTCGCCTCGCAGGCTGGGTAGACGAGTGGGTCTGAACTGTCTTCAGGACGTAGCGGTGTGCTGGTGGCCCCTGGTTTCCTCCTTCTCCTCCGAGTTGTGGCCCTGGACCCCCAGCAGTCACACACACACCGAGCGGGCCAACCTGCTGCTGCTGAGCTGCTCTGCCACGGACGGTCTCAAGGTAATCCCAACGCGCGCACGCGCACGCGCACACACACACACACACACACACACAGACACACACACACACACAGACACTCACACACACAGACACACACACACACACAGACACTCACACACACACACACACACACACACACAGACACACACACACAGACACTCACACACACACACACAGACACACACACACAGACACTCACACACACACACACACACACACAGACACACACACACACAGACACTCACACTGGGGACCAGGAGAGGGAAGAGCATCAACTGAGACAATTCGTGTTAACATGAAGGTCAATTAATAACTAGGGGCATAACCTCTTCAATAATGGAGAGGCCCTTAATGATGGAGATGCTCCAATGATCTGAGCTAGAGGCACCCTCTCCTCGCTCTTTCTTTCCTTCTTTCTCCCCCCCCCCCCCCTGTTGTCTTTCTGTAGCCTCCGCGTTCACCTTCTCCAAAGCACACAGATACACGCAAAGAAGCCCACACACCCGGGGCCAGACGGCAGCTGGCTGCTCGGTGGAGCTCCCCCTCCTAGCCGCCGTGGCAGGGATGGGATTGGAGACGGTGCGTTAGCCACCTCAAGGGTGGCACCCTCCGCGTTTCCACCGTCCTCCAAAATCGCAGGGGAACTAAGCTGTCACTCGGCATGTCTGTGTGGTGCGCGTGTGCGCACGCCTGCCCCCCGCCCTCGCGCCCCAACGCGGGAAGGGGAAGCGGACGAGAAAAGCTCAAATGACCCAAAAGACACGATTGCATCGCGTTCAGGTGTGCAAAACAGTGGAACGGAAAGTAGGGGAGGGGGAAGGTACAACGACGTTGCCAATCACGCGTTTGCCGAAAGCAAATTGCGCAAAGTGGAGAGGCAACACGACAGCATGAATATTGAAAACACGCGAGCACATGCGCCGGTACTTCTTGTGTTCTTGTTTTGACTTTTTCATGTGTATCACACTCCTTACTCCTTCTCCTTTTTTTTTTTTTCTTTCTTCCTCTCCCCCCTTCCCTCCCTTCCTTCCTCCACACTTAAAGAACATTAAAGTCCCTCTCTCGGCTGTGTCGGCGCTCTAATGAAAAGCATTTGTTGTCATTTTTTTCCCGACGCGTTGGTGTGAAATTAAGCGAGCAGTTTACGTAAGAGCCGTGGAGCGAATCAAACGCCGGAGCTCATCAGGAGACGCCAGCGACTTCAATCGCTTCAAGCTCATATATATGTTCCTTTTGTTACGTTTGCTATCTGAGACGCTAAGCCAATTTTCTACCCCGGTCTCTAGGCATTTGAAAGTCTGATTTGGTTTCCCTATGTGGTCTTACTTCTTACCCCCTCACTGATAAGCGAAACCCAAGGAAGGATGGAGGAAGAACGTGCGGTACATGCTTATTTATGCGAGGAGTTAACATTTTTAATGACCCCCCCCCCCCCCCTTCCATTCCTGTAATTTAATAATCATTGTGGAAAAAGACGGCAACAGATGTGCATTTAAAATGTGCTTGTTTTTTTGTCGTTGGTGTGTGTGTATGTGCGCACGTGTTTACATTTTTTGTTATCTGCCTCAAAACAGTTTTTCGTCATTTGTTTGATCTAAATTTGTATGATTAAACCAAGTCAGAATTGCTATTAACATGGAGATAATAACATGGTATTTGTCTCTTGCAAGCTCATATAAACCACAAATTAATCTTTATAAAAAAAATGGTGTGAATCAAAAACATCCAAGAAGGACAAACAGTATTTGAATATTTTTGACTGCCAACAACATTGAATATGTCATATGCATAGAAGCCCAGACCTCAGATTTCAACCTTTTGTCTGAGGCATGAATCGTTTTTTTGGTTTGACGTCTGTGTCCTTTTACGGCAAGGGTCAACTAAACAGAACCTTACTGTACCCTACCCCCCTGTTTTACACTTCTCTACTTCTCTCTCTCTGTCCTCTTCCCTCTTCCATTCTCCTTCCTGTATTCCCTGTCTTTCTCTGCCCCGTGAGCTGGAAAATTGGCTCCAAAAGGCCACTGCTGTGAACAAGGGCCAGCCACTCGGTTGGACCGACCTGCTTTATCTTCCACGCCACAGAGAAAAAAGGCTCTGGTGAAGAGATGGGTGGAGTGGGGGTGGGTGGGTGGAGAAGAATATTTTTGACCAGTCACTGAAACCAATAACTAGGAGAAAGCTACTTGGATGAGTTCCCTGTCCCATCTTCTCTCTGTGCTGGTCTCAGTCTCCTCTCTCTATCTCTGTCTCTCTGTCTCTCTCTCTCTCTCTTTCTCTCTCTCTGCCTCTCTCTCTGTCTCGCTCTCGCTTTCTCTCTCTCTCTCTCTCTCTCTCTCTCTCTCTCTCTCTCTCTCTCTCTCTCTCTCTCTCTCTCTCTCTCTCTCTCTCAAGGAGCATACACACCACCTTTTAGCTGAGATGTCACAATAAAGTTCAGTACACAGCACTTACCAACCAGCCCTAACAACCTCCACAAGCCACACATGCCTTCAGAAACAAAGACAAGCACAGACATTTACAGTACACACACTCCTTCTGAACACACAAGCACACACCACTCACAAACACAGTGGTGCACACACACACACACACACACACACACACACACACACACAAACACACACATGCCACCTACCCCCCAGGGAGCAGCAGGAGCTGTCTCTAGGGGATTAAATAAGCAGAGGAAGAAAAGAAAAAAACTGTCATCTGTTCCTCCCTTCTGTAGACCACGGCCAGGCAAACCTAAGTCTCCTTTTGGTAACTGCAACCCCTCCCCCCCCCCCGCCATAAATAAATAAGAAAACCTCCCTGCTTTTAGACGGGGGTACGATCCCTGTTCTGCCTACACCGCAAAACCATATGAGCTCCTATAAACCAGCCACACTGAATGTCCTGTTTTGATTGGTACTTTCCTGAGGTTGACTAAGTCCAACCTGAGACACGCATGTCCTGTAGTGTAGAGGATGTCTTGGTGACCCCTAAAGTATTGTTTTGGGGATCTCAAAGCTCTTATACTGTACCTGCATAGTTGAATGTTGCCTTCAATCCTTAGCCTGGCTGCCAGCCCAACTTAGCCCCGCCCACAAAAAAATTGGGTCGGAAAGTTGGGTCTGGAGTCTGCAGTTTTGGGGAAAAAGTATGTCCGAACAGGATCAAATTGTCAGGGCGGGCTCTATACGATGACGGACAGATGATCAACAGTAACGTAATCAACCATGTCCCCGAAGAGCGCTTGGGTTGAATTTGTTTTCAACAAACAACATATTGCGTTGTTCTGGTTGTAGGTCTAGCCAATTGAGCGAAGAGGCATTTTTTTTACGAGTTCGGTTGAAACACGCCCCATACTCACAGCCCAACGGAAAGTTATCAGACTCATATTCTGACTAGAATTATGAGTATGACAACGTCAGGCTATTCAATCCTTACACCAAGTACACAGTGGTGTACGGAAAGTGGTGTAAGAAAACAATGGTATGTTATCAGCTGGCCTGATTGACAGGTGGAGTGTTGGTGAGACAATTGTTTAAAGTGGGGAAGGTGTGGTGTTGAATAAATGACTCCTCTGTCCTCCTCTGGTCTCCTCTGGTCCTCTGTCACACCATCTCTTTCAGGACCTTGTCAATCTCTTCATAGCTTCAGTAAGAATCCCTGACATAGAGAACGATAGAATAGAACTGTGGTGAGAGCATAGTATCATTTGTCACTACCTCTGGACCACATGCAAAGCATCTCATTCACTAACCTACTGTATTGTTCACCTCCTAACAATTCCCATATCCCAAGAAAAGGAACAAATATGACTGTGTGCACAACTGTCTACCCCTTTCACAAATTCTCTCTCTTTCTCCAACCCTCCCACCCCATCCCCCACACACAGGTGCTCAGTTCCATACGTACTGAAGGAGACCCTCTTGACTGTCACTTCAGCCTCCTCCAACCCTACCAGCTGCTGTCCGTTGAAGTGCCCGAAGGACCCCTCCCCGAATCCCAGGGGCCCCAGGGGGCGTCCTCGGCGGACGCCTGCGCGTACGAGTGCGCCCGCGGTCGCCTCCAGCGCCTGTCCGTGGCCCGCATCCCCCTCGCCTCCCGGCCCGTGTCCTGCGCCCGGCACCCCTCCGAGAGCAGCCTGCTCCTGGGCCTCGCCGACTCCTCCCTGGTGCTGTACGACGAGCAGAGGGGCGTGCCTCTCCTCGCGCCCTGCCCCGTCCCGCCCTCCCTCTTGGCCTGGCACCCGGCCGGGGCCGTGGCGGTGGCGGGGGGCGGCCAAGGGGAGCTGATGTTCTTCGACGTGGGCTTGGCGCCGCTGGATGTGGCGTTACTGGCGGAGGAGGCGGCCCCCGCGGCGACGCTCAGACTAGCCCAGCACCTGCGCTGTCCGGGGGGGCTGGAGGGGCTGTACTGGGGGGGCAGCGTGGAGGGAGGAGCGGACGGGACGGACCTGCTGATGATTGCTTTCCACAGTGGACCCCTGGCAGCGCTGAGATTCAGGCTAGGTGGGTAACTTAACACGATCCCATGTTAATGTAACGCACGGGCACAGACAAACATGCACAATCATAATAATGCGAACATTTTGACCGTTTTTGGTCTTTTCCCATTGGCATGCACCAGTGACCAGAATAACCTGTTTGGCATTCTGTCATAGCCGAGTTATCTTCATCTCAAGTTATCCAGTACGCAACTGGAAACACCAAACGTGTTTACATTCTGATATCTACTCCCATTAACCTAGACTTCAACATGGCTTCCCAAACACAGTGTGCTGCCGGGGTTGCCCTCGCTCATCCCTCACTGTTTGAGGGAAGTTAATTTGTTGGTCGAGAGGTTAGAAGGAGTCACGCTCAGAGGTCATTCAATAATCGCCTCGGGGCCCCTGCCCACCAGGTGCATTCTGGGGATGCATTTTTCCGATAAATCGTTTACAGTGCCTGCGTGTCCCTTGGGGGCCCCAGATAAAGTTTGCCCAATCAGAAAAGCCCAAGTGCCTCCCCACCTTCCCCGTCTTTAATTGTGACTTTGGAGGAAGATGTGACAAACACGACTCTCCACAAAGTTTGACGAGCTGGTAGTGGGGGAAGCCGTGGATGATTTTATTTCGTGAGGAAGGATTTGAGCGTGTGTGTGTGTGTGTGTGTGTGTGTGTGGGGGGGGGGGGGGGGGGGGTAGTGTGGAAATGCATGTGTGCAAATCAAACGTTGTTTTTCTTTGCGAGCGTTCGTGTGCTTGTGCGTGTGTGTTTGCATAGAGGAGTATATTCCAACAATACCCTACTTTCCTCTGATCATCTGCCAAGGTTTTGATGAAGAAAGTCACCGTGTGTCTTTTTTGGCGTGATAATTCTCCCACACGACCGTGTGTGTGTGTGTTTGCGTTTCTATCGGAACGTGTGTGTGTGTGCGCGCGCGCGCACGGGGTGTGCACACATTCACTGTGTTCGCTGTCTGTTTGCTCGTTTAGTGCCGTGCTCCCTGTTCTTTATTGACTCATTTCATTAGGCCCCGCTACATGACAGAGAGAGAGCGGCGGAGTGAGGCCGACGCGGCGAGGAAGAAAGCGTTGGCGGGGCTCCAGCTTTTCCTCTTTTCTTCCTCCTCTTCCATAGGAGGTAGCCCTCCCTCGCGCCCTCCCCTGCCTGCACCGAGTTATCTCATCCGGGCACACGTTCGCACGCGGCTGGGGCCGCAACCGCGAGAGGCGGGGGGGGGGGGGGGGGGGGAGGGCGCTAGCTTGCGTGCACCGCCGCGCGCCTCTGAAAGCGACTCCTTTTTTTGGGGGGCGGACCAATTGCACGGAGGAAAGACAAATGGCTCGCTCTTGCCGGCGACACCTGAAGACGCCTGTTGTCAAGGAGACGGTTGTAGTTGGCTTTGATGGGCCTTGCCCATGTTACCTTGTCGTTTGGTTGGTCTGTTTTGTTTTGTTACTTTGTCATAGTTGAGGCTGGTTGCACTGTTATACATCCGTAAGTGTCCACCCGTTACGTATAAATGCAGATTTTCGGGCATGTGTAACCTCAAGGGTAACTATTCATTCGTTTCGCCGTATTCAGACAGGGATAGCAACTCTTTCTCATTTTGTCTCTGTAGTCCCTCATATGAGATGACTGAGTTAGTTGCTATGGCTGTGACTTCTAGTGAATGAGTGGATTTGCCTGTGGTTCCTGGAGCCCCTGAGTATCACTCAGGTAGAAGGCCGTGGTGAATGTGAGCCGCTGTGGAGACCTGAATGGTGCATTTATACTGAGTTGAGAGCAACTATGGTAATGCAGCCTGATAGGCTAATAGCATTTTTCCCTCCTTTTTTTTTTTCTTATCTTAAACCCTGGCAAACACAACTCTTAACCAACCAGACTCCTGGAAGCCCAGAAGAACGTGCACATCTGTGTATAAATGAGGTCACTTTGTTCCATTTGTATTACATGTATTGTCGGTTCTTTTTGGAGAAATGATTAGTGTGGAAGGGTGGGGTCATGTTGGTCTATTGAAATGATGTTATTGTTATTAGTACAACCAACTTCTGTAAGCTTGTCACACACACACACACCCTGATGCATTAGGCGCATTAGTCATCTCTTCAGGGGATGCAGGGGCTCGCTAATTGCCTGCTTGGGATTTGAATGACACCCCTCCTCCCTCCGGAAGGTGGCCGTCTCCTTGGCCCTCCGCTCCGGCCCTGTGCCACCTGGCCACCTGGTCACCTGGTCACCTGACGGGGCACGCACACCCCTCACCTGTGGTCAGGGTGCCTACCTGTTCAGCAGCGTTCGAACATGCATCCACGTTTGCGTGTGGGTGTGCGCGCGAGGGCGATTTTCATTCTGGGTCAATAGCTCTCATTTGTTGTGTTTTTGGTCTGTGCTGGTGAGCGAGGCGGAGAGGACCGATGCGATTGATTGTGCCTTTTGACCAGAGGAGATTGATTATGCCTTCCTTCACTGAGAGATTGGATGGGAGCGGATTAGCCGACTCATTAATAATAAAAGCAGAAGGTTTTGTGCTCATCCGGGCAGTACAGGTGTGTATGTGTGTGTGAGTGTTTCTGGGCAGTGATGGTGTTTTCTTTTGTTTGTGTACAGTGTTTTCCATTTTTCAGTGTGACCGGAAAGTGACACTGTCTGTTTGAATATAGCCCATTGTGATCTAATGTGACTGACGTCAGTGTGACCTGTCAGTGTCACCACGATAGCCACCACCAACACTTTGTACACACACACACACACACACACACGCAACACACCAATGCTTAATATAGGAGTTCTCTCAGTAAGTAATGGAACACATTTCCAATACTATAACAATATTTTGTCTCTGATGCTCTCACTCACTCACACACACACACACACACGCACACTCTACAGACCAGACCAGAGATTAAAAGAGGCTCTGCAGCTAATTGATTGACAAGTCAATGCCAATCTCCAGCCCCCTGCTTCAGAGTTGAACCAGATCCCCTGCCACTTACTTAGCTTAAGCAAGTGCCCGAGGGGTATTCATAGTGCTTAACCACAGTAGTATGCCAAGACCATTACACCTGGCCTTATCAGGAGCTGCTATAATACCAGCCTCTTCCTACAGTGGCTTTTTAGTCTCCACAGCGCACCTGTGTGCCGGTTCTTTAAGAGCCTGTACATACTGTCATAAGTTGTTTTTCTTTCCAGTATTTTTACAACCCTCCTTCCCAATACACTGGGACAGTAGAGAGGGTCCTAGAGATAAGAGTGTTGTGAAATACTTCGCCTTCGTTAACGCATCTTAGCTGATGTGTCCTGCCGTCTCCCTCCCCCCCCCCCCCCCCCCCTTCCCTCCCTCCCTCCCTCCCTCCCCCACCCACCCCCCGTCCTCCAGGCGCTCTGACGGGGGGTCAGTTGGGCTCCTGCGAGCTGCTCCAGCAGAGGCTGCGCTGCGGTCAGGTGGACCAGGCGCTCGGCATTCTGGGAGCCATGGAGTGGAGCCTCATGGGTAGCGAGTGCTACCAGGGCCTGAGCTCGGTGACGGAGCACCTGCTCCGGCTGGAGCTGGACGCAGAGAGAGAAGGTGAGGCTGGCTCTCCCAACACCAAACACCTCACCTGACCGCAGGTGTTTCTGGCTGTTTTACTCGAGGTTATTCATAGGTTAGGATGTTTTATCGGTTATAATAGAGGAAAACATCATTTTTATGTGGTATTATTCTAAGAGTGAATCAATATCCTTTTTGTAGATACTCCCACTCAAAGTAGTATTAAGCTCAGTACGCTTCCGTCAGTCTAAAGTTCAGTTCTGCTTATCTATTTCACTTTTCTGTTTGTGTGTTTATTGTGTGTTTGTTGTTTACGTTCTCGACCCCCCCCCTAGCCCAACTAGAAGCAGCTCTGGGAGTCTTCTACGCTCCACCCCGCCCTCTCTCTGACACCGTAGTGTTGGAGTACAGGGATCCAATCAGCAAGTACGCCCGGCGCTTCTTCCACCACCTGCTCAGGTAACCCATCCCACCGCTGCCCATAGCCCTTGCCCTCTAAGCCTTGATCTAACCGGGTGATGTGTTTAGGTAAATAGCCCTTCGGCGTCTCACTTTGGTGTCTCCAGACCTTGGAGGTTTTTTATTTGTCTTGTACAGAGTGGGTAGGAGACCTAGTGGGTAGGAGACCTAGTGGGTAGGAGACCTAGTGGGTAGGAGACCTAGTGGGTAGGAGACCTAGTGGGTAGGAGACCTAGTGGGTAGGAGACCTAGTGGGTAGGAGACCTAGTGGGTAGGAGACCTAGTGGGTAGGAGACCTAGTAGGTAGGAGACCTGGTGGGTAGGAGACCTGGTAGGTAGGAGACCTAGTAGGTAGAAGACCTGGTAGGTAGGAGACCTAGTAGGTAGACTTACTAGTAGGATATCTAGTAGGTAGGAAACCTAGTGGGAGACCTAGTAGGTAGACCTAGTGGGTATGAGCTGTAGAGGAGAGAGGACAACAGAAAGGTTGCCTGGATGAGCACAAGAACCGCCGTCGGTAGGATCACGCACTGCATGCGTGCCGAGAGCTGTAACCTCAACAGGCAGCCCCAACCCCTCACACACGGGTATCATCACACACCGTCGACGTAGCCAACTGTTCTGGCCTCATTCCGCTCCACCTTCCGTCCTCTTTCTCTCTCTCTCCATGGCACAACGGAACATTCTTTGGCATCCCTCCTTTTTTGTCGTCCCCCACCTCACTCTCTCTTATCGCCCACCTGCATTCTTCCCTCCATTGACATCAAATGAAAATGGGCCTCTCCCTTCCCCGCGTTTGTTTGCGTCATGTCGGCTCCGGCGTTCGGGGAAGTTGAGGTGAATTGTGTGGAGGAGATACCCGGTCTCCCGGCTCTAATCTGCGTAGTAAGGAAGGGTTTGGGGCTCCCTTTCAATTATCTGCGTGTGGCGGATGGAGGGGTGGTGGGATGTGTAGCGTGCCCACGTTGGAGGAAATACTTGTTTGCGAAAGTAATCATGAAGTCTCTTTGCAGGCACCAGCGGTTTGAGAAGGCCTTTCTGTTGGCTGTGGACATTGGAGCCAGAGACCTGTTCATGGTGAGGGACTTCACTTACTGGGCTAGGTTGAAGTGCTATTTATGAGATTGTGTGTGTCTTTATGACAGGTGGGTGGTGGGGGGAGGGGGAAGGGGGGGGAGGGGGAAGAGGGGGAGGGGGGGGAGGGGCTACTTCTCACGGTCCTCCTGGTCTGGGCTCTTTCTTTTATTCCTCTCTTCTTCTCCTCCGCCAGTTCTCTCTCTCTCACGCTTTCTCTCTCCACCCCATTTTTTGGGAGGCCCCATTTTGCTCACCAACACCCTCACGATTAATGGTCCCGCCTTCTTTCTCCTCCCTGCCCCCTCACGCCACCCTTCTGTCCTGTCTCTCGACACACACTCTCTCTCACTCACACACACACACACTTCCTCAATCACACCGATAGCCATGGTTCCAATTCACTCCCCACTAAGCAGAGCTGCTGAGAAGCCGAATTGAAAAGGTGGAGTCGAGGCCATGGACCTTGAAAGAGCAAAGGGAGAAATGGAGAGAGCGAGAGAAAAGTGGGAGGAGGTGGAGAAAAAGGATGGCTCCGTCATTTAGTAGCTGTGCATGAGAGAAACTGAGAGAAAAGGTGGAGAAAGGAAAGAAAGAGAACAAGTAAGAAAGGAGGCCTGCTCGGTCGCTTTGGAGCCCTGAGAGGGAGGGAGAGCAAGGAGGGGGAAAGAAAAGAGGAAAGTGACATCGTATGAACGCTCCCAACCAAAGCTACTTTTTTTCCTCTCTCTCTCTCCAAAATAACAAAGAGAGCAATGAGAGGGAGAAAAGGAGAGAGAGTTAGAGCAGCAGGAGAAGAAAGAAAATGAAGGAGAGAGAGAGGAAGCATAGGGCATTGACGTTTCACCTCATAGTCTGGCATCCCTTCTAATTAGTGGCTGATGTTAACTTAACCTGCCTGTTCACTCATTGGCTGGAGGTAATGAGGGCACAACTCCCCCTTATAGTCCATCAACCCCCCCTCCCCCTCCCGTGTCACACTGTTCGGACGCACAAAACCAAAGTGACACACTCACATATTCACACAGAGGCCGTCTCCCCTCCCGACCCTCAGCATGACACACAGAGCAGCAGGACACACCACCCATTGTTTCCTAACAAACAATAGGAGTCTTCCCCCCCCCAAAAAGGGGGGGGGGGGGCTTTTGTTTAAACAAAACACTTTGGTGTGAGGCAAAATTGAAGGGGCGGGCGAGAGCGGAAAGGGGGATGTGTAGTGACGGTGGGTGGTGGGGGGGGGCTGAGGGGGTTCGGAGGTGTTCGTGTTGCGCCCGGGCTACTTAGCATAATGGGACGTGTTATATACAGCTTCCCTAATTACCCTTTGATAAGGAGTCGATAATGCAGCCAATTAGGTCATTCGTCAGCAAACCCTGCCGTGTTTTTACCCACCCCCCCCCACCCCCACCCACATACACACACACACACATACACACCACACACACACACACTCACTCGTTTCCCTTCTCTTGATGTAATGCTTAATTAAATCAAAAAAGTGTGATGGCTGAATCAGATGCAAGGTCTTTGTTCCTTAATGGGCTTTGTCATGTTGCGTCAGATACTCTTACATTAAGGCAACATGCGTGGGTTCCTATCTGACACGGCTCAGACTCAGGGCAGAGTCACACTTTCCCAAGCATACAGATCATTGTCGTTGCTCCAATGGCTTATTAAGTTATACAAAATGTATTCAACGCATATCTGAGGGTACGACACACAGTTCGAACAGGCCTAGCCGGAGTACAGGTGTGATGAGTGAGACTATGTCACTGTGTTAGGGTTTAAGATGGTGAGATGTAAATACTGTATTCACATATAACAGCTTTTCTTCAAGAATGTCTCGGTGAGTATGCACACAGCCTTTAAATTTCTGTTCTCCTGAAGTGTGTTTATGCATTTGTAAGTGGTAGTATATTTGTCCTACATGTGTGTGTGTGTGTGTGTGTGCCCCATTTGCCTGTGTGTAGAAGCACCCATGTCTGCATATTGTTCCCCCCCCATGTTATATCAGTTCAGTTAGCCTCAACCCACATATCAGATGACAACAGCGCATTATACATGTCATCTCGTTGACATGCCTGTAAGCTCGCATGTATTAATAGTCCCCTTGTGCCAGTTATTGTTATCCTTTTCTCATTTGGAGGTAAAACCCAAATATCAGTCAATATCATAACCGCGCTCTAAACGCTCCCTGCTCTATATCCCCTCAAAAAACCGAACTGAAATACCCCACTTTATCAGTGTGGTTAGCCGCCGCGTTTTAGCCCCTAAAGCTCTTATATAAATAAGATTAGTGCCGATCCTGTGTCGCGTTTGAGCGTCGGGGAATAAGAGGTGTAATATCTGATGGTTTTATGCGGTGTATTATTGTTATCCCCTCTTAGTCGTCTGATACGCTCTCCCCCTCTCCTCTCTCTCCCTCTCTCCTTGTCTCTCCCTCTCTCCTGGTCTCTCTCCCCCTCTCCTGGTCTCTCTCCCCTATTTTTCTCTCTTTCTTTCTCTCTTTCTCTTTCACGCAATTCAGACAGTATTATGAGCAGCTAAACTGGAATAAACCATTCCAGCGTCACATTGTAAGCCCCTTTACACCTCTATACATGCATACATACAGCCCTATACACACACAGGCTATGTATTTCGTTTTTTCCTCTCCCAGAAAGCTCTCACACTTTCCCTCTCTCTCTATCACATTGTCGTCCTCTGCCTCTCTCTCCCTCTACTCTGTTTGTAATCAATTACTACGTCTCTCATGTATCTAATTGAGGGCCTATTCCTCATTGATGGCTGTGGAATTAGACCGACTCCTGCTCCCGAGAGCTCATTTAGACTCCTTCAAGACCATTTTGTCGGCCATTTTCTAATTCGTCTCTAACCCGGAACCACGGAGACTAGGAGCCAAACAATAATTATCCAATCTGCTCTCATTCATTCAAGTCTCCCAGTTGAGAACCTCTCTCTGTCTCTCTTCCCAAATCTCTTTCTTTCTCGCTCTGTCTCTCTCTCTGTCTCCCCCCTCCTTTCCTGGAACCCTCTGATCATCCCCCTCTCTTTCTCTCAGGGTACAAAAGGAGGTCTACAATGTGGGTATTAGGGCCGGGTGCAGGCCCGGCTGGGGGCTAGCATTAGCCAGCTGGGGGTTAGCCTGGGCCAGACCAGGTCTGAGATGGGTGGGGGCGCTAGGGCCGTGTGATGTTGCTGGGGCGGAAGAGTCTCCTTAACGTGCCCCTTTGATGGGCCCAGAGGGCCCTGCACCCATCTCTGGGAAACCCTGTGGCAGACTGGCAGGGTCTGCTGTTTTAATAATACCAAAGAAGGGGGGGGGCTCAATGGAGGATATTAACGCTTACCAGAGAAATACAAAAAAAACTGGTAGTAGTTGCTACTTACTCAAGACATGTCCCTGGCAAATTCTCACAATGATGTATATTCGTTCAGAAGTCAACGGGTAACATAGTGTAAACATTAAATACACCACAAGTATACTGTGATGTACTTCTCTGCTGAAACATGCCGTCTCGCTCAGCATGTTGAATACAACCAGTTGTATTCTGCCCTGTATTCAACTCCAATCTGAAAGGACTAGTCAAACCATGTTGTAAAGAGAGGAGGGGAACATCCTTGTAAGTTAGTCTCTTCTTTTACCTCCCCACCCCCCTATAAAAGAAACACGGATCCTGTCCACTAACCGGCCGCGACTGACCATTACATTGTGCGTTTGATGTCTTCAGCTTCAACTCGACAACCCTTTCAGACAACATTTGAGTCGTAGTCTTGTCCTCTACGGGTGAGACGAGACTGAGACAGAGAGATAAAGAGGACACACACTGGGCCGCAATACTGTCTGAGTGCGATACAGCGGCGAGCTCTGCTGGGCGTAATATCTCCCCTAAAGAGAGAACACTACACTCCGCGAAAGGTGAAACCTTCCCTCGAGTCTGTGCGTCTCCGACTTTTTTTTTGGGGGGGGGGGGGGTGGGGGGGGGGGGGGGGGGACTTGGAGGGGGGGGGGGGGGGTTGGAGGGGGGAGGCAGATAAATATCTGTCAGTTCCAACCCGGCGAGGGCGAAACGGCCAATTTCAAAGTTTCGAAAGGGAAGCGGCATTTCATCCTCGTCAGATGTGCAGCTTCAAACAAGTCATTTCATCTGTTTCTCCCTTTTGGGGCTCCTTACAACCCCCCGAAAAAAACACAGAAAAAACTATTGTCACTGGAGCCTACATTCATTTTAGATTCATTTTAGATTAACGCTCTGTGTGTGTGTGACTTTACCTTCAAAGGATCTCCATTATGTGGCGTCTGATAACGGCGAGGTGGTGCTGGCTGCGGTGGCGAAGAGGAAGGCTAATGAAATCGCCGTCTCCGTTATGCCTGGTGCAGGTAGGAAAATCTCAATCAGGCGTGCAACAATGGAAGGGATGTGAGTGGACGGATACGATAGTGTAAATGTTTGGGATGGGGCTTTAACCAACGTTGTCGTGGCTCGGCTTTCTGGTGTTTTTACATCAAACTTTGTTTTAACACCACCGTAATACCTGAGGTGCTATATCTATTACCAAAGATGATATTGGCCAAATGGTGATGATTTGATGAGAAGACATTGAAACGCGTCCGTCGGCTCACCAGTGGTGGGGAATCGGGACATGTCGAAGGCCCGGTTTTTGTTGTTGCTCAGCTCCAGGCTGCCCTTTGACACACACTCCTGAGAGCACATACCAGAGGGGATCAGGCTGGGTTCCTGATTACACTTCTTAAACACATACACACACACACACGCACACATACACATGAAAATACACTGTTTCTCTCTCTCGCACACCCACACTCTGTCTCTTTCTCACTCACTCACACACACACATACACATGCATATACTCTCTTTCTCTCTCTCTCACAAACACATACACACACAAACTCTCTCGCCCACTTCTTACACACGTCTCACTTGCACACACATGCACGCACAAACTAGACACAAACTACACACACAGACTCGGCACAGACATCTCCAGTGCTGATGGCCGTGTGGACCCATAGCCATTTCCAAGGAAGCCAGATGAGCAAGTTTGATGAGTCCTTCACAGATGCTTAGAGAACACCGCAAGGCTGCCTGAACTCTCAGACAGGCAAATGAGGCCAGCGAGGTATTTAACTCCTCGCAATAAGGTCAAACCCTGGAGGCTGTGTGTACGACTGTATATGTTTAGATCGCCGGTCTTTTCACACACGTGCCTGTGTGAGAAAGTGCTGTTGTGCGCACACACACACACACACTTAGGACACAGCGTGCACACGCACTCTCCTAAGCCTCTTAATTATGTCCTCGATGATTTCCCTCTTTCGCCTGGAGCACGTCCTATCCTTGGACAGAAGCGCTTGAGAGATGGAGGAAAGCATGGGTGGATGGATGGAGGGGTGGGGGAGGGGTGGGGGAGGGAGGGAGGGAGGAAGAGAGGGCTAGCTGGCAGAGGGGGAAATGAGTGAAGGTCTGCACCGAAGCACTTTGCAGATGTTTATTGTTCAAATGTACCAATTACTGTAGATTTGATTGTGGATTCTCATGTCCTCTGCCGGGGCCCACTGCCCTTCCACTCCAGCTTGTCTTCCTCACCTCAACGCCTCTGTGGCTAGATCGATGAGTGGTGTGTCTGTCTCTGTGTGTGTGTGTGTGTGTGTGCATGCACGTGAGCAAGGCATACAGTACAACGTCAGTGGCTAGATTGATGGAGTGTGGTGTGTTGTCTTGGAAGGCACTTGGACAGAGCACACTAACGCGGCAAAGCGCCTCAATTGCCAAATCGATAGTGTGTGCGTGTCCGCGCCCGTCTCGGGGCTGCTGGAGATGACACGCATTCAGAACGGAGCATATTAACGGAGCAAAGAGGCCAGGTCATAAATAGACAATGAGCGGCTAGCGTTTGGCGCTGGGCTCGAGTGAACAGGTGTCTCGCTTTACACACGCCGGCACAGCCCCCGGCCCAGACGTCTCGCTCCGTCAGACTTCAGCTCAGACTACCAAGGACACGCACACACACCCGCTCGCACGCACGCACGTGGCAACTGACATGGACTCACACACCCGTGACTTGCTGGCTAACATATATGTGTGTGTGTGTGTGTGTTACAACGTATGGATGTTTGGGCATGTGTTTATATAGATGCAAATGCATGTCGAACTGAACTGAACATTTACAACAGCAAAATGATGATGTGGTTGAATACACATTCCATTAACATGTGAGCAGACTTCCCTGTGAGTCATCACACACACACACCGAGTACAAACAATCTGGGATTCACTCATTTCCCTCAAGTTAAAGATCGTTCTTCGATGCAGGTAGGGTGGCGGCTGCGAAAAGAACCAAACGCTCAAGAAAAGGGGTAAAAACGTCCCTACCATTGCAGTGGCATCGATATGACACCTACAGAATGTTTATACAGATGTATGTGTGTGTGTACAGATGTGTGCGTGAGAGAGAAGGGCACTGTGAGCCTTGAAATATTTAGCAAAGCCTGTCTAATGGCCCTTTACACACACACACACACATACACTCGCCACGATTCCCAACAGCCCCTTTGTGGCGGTGCGTTAAATCGCGTTGAACCGCCTGGCTGACAAGTGTGCTGATTTGGTTAGATACTCCATTGTGAGCTGGGTACCAGCGAGCGAGTGCGAGGGAAAGGCTCTCCTGCTCTGCCTCTTCTCTTTCAGCAGCGTTTAGCCAGGAGGAGACGGCAGCTTTCCCGCCTTCTCCTCGCCCGTTTCCCCCTCACAGTGCCTGATATGGCTCCAGGGGCTTTCAATGGAAGAGGAGGGAAGCTTCATCTCTCCTCTCTATCCAAGATCCTCCTCCTCCTCCCTCTCTCTTTTCTCGTGGTCTTGAGCGGGGGGGGGGGGGGGGGGGGGTAGCCTGTTAACTCCAGTGTGTCGGTGAAGGAGTGTGCCGCGCGTCCCCAGCACTGCCTGGCTCGAGCCGGCGGCTTTCTATCGTTGAAAGGGGGGGGGGGGGGGGGGGGGGGGGGGTTCTCAGGTGAACAGGAAATGTAGGGTCTTCTTAATGTGACACAGATTTGCCGACCCCCCCTTGACCTTGTGTGTGTGTGTGTGTGTGTTTCTACTGTAGAAGAATCCCCAGCCAATCTGAGGGGGAGGAATGGATTGTGTCAATCCGGAACTACCGCCCTGCAGACAGACAGGAACTCGGATGCAACGGGACCACCTGCTCAACATAACCTCTGGTCAGTGGCGTGTGGGGGGCCCCGAGTGTGCAGGCCACATGTGTGTACCAGTGACTGCTTAACCTACTCATCCAACATGTTCAAAGATTGTTTGATGAATTGAATCGTCAAGGGCCAGTTTGCCTAATCCCTGTTTCCCCCATGTAGACCCATCAATGACTGTTGTAGAAGAAACACTTGTTGTTGACCATAAAATACCATGCAGACAGAGTGTGACTGGAAACGTACACTGTACACAAACAGCCGCCAGATAGGGCAAGCCATGGCTGGGTTAAAAGAGAGAGGGAGAAAGAAGGAGGGAGGGAAAGAGGACATGGATATGAAGGGGGGGGGCAGTTTACAGTTGTACACCAAGTAACATATTGAGTATTTATGTAGGATTTGGGTTTATTAGATAAAGGGCTCTTGTTCTTTTTATCCTTATAGGCTTTTCATGGCTGTTTGACTTCAACACTGACGACTCTGTCCCAACACCACCCCCCCCCCCCCCCAAACACTCACACACACACATACACTGCACTCCTTCGTTTAAGCCCCCTCCATCTATCCCAAATCCCCCCCGTATCTGCCAATTTAAACAGGCAAGGCCCAGAGAGAGAGAGGGTGAGAGAGAGAAAGAGAGAGGTGGGGGGGGGGGGGGATAGATGGACTTAAGCTCTTTTTTTTTTAAGGCAGTTGTGTAAAAAAAAAAAAAAGCAGTAAAGAGGGTTAGGGCGATTTGGCAGCCAAAGGCCCAGTTCAACCACACCGGGTCTTTCCCTGTACAGTGGAGGGCGGCTAAGGCAGCCGATCACTTTACCTCCCCAAAGATAAGTCACGCACAGAAAGAGCCTGCTTTTTTTGTTCTTGCTTTGTGTTTGTTTGTCTTCCTTTTTGGACATTTTCTTATATTAAAACCCTGTCATAATCTGGTCTCCAATGAAGTTTTGCCTTTTCTCATGTGAAGCCAATGAGAGCTTAGCGACATGGATTGTGTGTGTGTGTGTCTGTGTATGTTTGTTGGGGGAGTGGTGGTATTATGGTGCGGGATTTCCACGTTTGGCTCGCATAGCTAAAGAAGAGACAAGAGAAGGAGATGAGCATGGGGGTTTGCCTCTGCCGAGCAGCGATCCCCTGATCTGACGCTGTCCAAAACAGGGGGGTGGGGGTGTCTGGGAACCATCCCAATGTTATTTTGACTGACGTGAGAAAGAAAGTGCTCTGCCCCTCTCTCCCTCTTTCTCTGTCTCTCTCTATCTCTCTCTCTCTCTCCCTCCCTACCCCTCTCTCTCCCTCTCTTGCTGCTCTGCTAGTACAGAAAGTGGTTGATGTTTTTATTTAGTGGAAAGCTAGTCAGTCCAGCAACGTATCCAAAACCAGTTTGGAGCAGATGGAGATTGTCCCTCAAAACACTACAATACAAACAGTGTCTGCTCTCAAAAACACACACACGATAATACAAACACGTGTAACACTTACACACTCTGATAGTGGGCACACTGCTGTGTCTGGCCTTGTTCACAGCCTGCTGGTTGAGAGGCCTGACAGAACCTGATCTGACTCTGGGCCTGTGGTTAAATCCTGCTTGTGCCAGTAGGGAAAAGTCACTTTGCACAGGTTGAATTTGTTTGGTTTGAGATCCATAAACCTCACGCACATTTTTACAATTTGACCCAATTAAGTATCACTTCGCTCGTGTAGGATCCAGTACCATCTGGGAGACAGAGTCCTCTCTCATATGTGTTTGAAATTAAGAGGCTGTGACCAACGTCCTTATGTTATTTGATCATTTGCATTCAAGACGTAAGTCTCCTTGCTTGATCTGGAGAGTGTCTGCAGGCTTCTCATGTTGGTCATGTGATTGTCAGTGAGGAGCCGAGGAGACGGCAGCCAGTTGCAAGCACACCTGAGACCAGCGCACCTGTGACCATCAGAGCTGCTCCCACCTGGCCGTGGACATATACAGGTGTGTGGGGTTTTTCCCTCTCTCTTTCCCACTCGATCTCTCCATCTTTTGGTCTCTGTCCTTCGAGTATTCTTTTAACTGGAGTAAAGCACGCCTATCATTGTAAGGTAGCTCCTGGAAGATTTCGTTATTTGTTTTCCAGGGCCACATATTAGCCCCGCATAAATTCTCTGGCGTCGTGGGGTGTGTTTTAGTCTCTAAATGTAGCCTGAGAGCTCATTTCCCCAGATTTCAGATATCCAAGATGACTAACTGGCCATTTAGGGAAAATAGACATTAGTAAAACATTACTCGTCTTTCTGCCTCCTCTCCCTCTCTTCTTCGTAATAATTCCATTCTAGCGATTAGCAATTGTCTCGCCACCGAATCGCTCTGTGATTTGGTAATCCAGACTGTAGGCTACTGGAGGGAATTTGCATCGCCTTTTTAAAATATCTGCATAACGGCAGGGTTTTAATGTCAATCATAGCTGTATTAACGCATGGCTCAACCCTGGAGTGGTGGCCTTGAGCGACAAATTCTACATATTCAGATCGTGTGAAGGAAATGTCTAAAACATTTAGATTGAACTTGTATTGATTGTGTGTTGGGTGTATGTACTCCTGGCCCTATGCATGTAGTGTATGCCTGGCCCAAGGTGCCCTGCTCATGTTTGTTAAATGTTTGTGTTTTTAATGCAGAAAACAGCCTTGTCAATCAAGATGATGATGTAAGTTGATTTTGGCATCTTCATACACATACAGTGTTTTCTCTGATAAAAAAAAAAATACTACTTCAGCCATTATGATGCTTATATAAATAAATACATACTTGTAGCTCAAATATAGACAGGCCTAGTATTAAACAGAGAGTAATGGAGAATATTCCAGATCAATGAAGGTTAACAGCTTGAAGTGGGTCACCATAATTTATGTAAATATTGAAATGGAGGGGGTCTGTTTTGGAAAAAACTTTAACCTATATTTCTCCTTACCTTCTTTCCAGGAGAAAGAAGAGACAGGGACACTCAAAGTGGTACATTTTGGTCTCGTTTGACCTTTTTTGACATGAACTGACGGTAACTGTCTTTGAATGGTGTCAGGGATTTGGTACACATTTGATATCTTTTGTAAATTATATCTGATGGCAAGAAAAGGAACCAATGTATTTTTTTACATAACTTAATGGTGAGCAATCAACTACTGGTACTGAATAAAGAATAGTTGTGAAATCAAACCATTCACATACATTGAATGTAGAAATAAGATTTGTGATTCTCATCTACCTTTGAATCTATTAGTACAAACATAATTCAGTTTCAATTCTCCGGAACACAATGATGCACAACATGTCTTACTATTACTAAGCATACTGAAGAAGCGACCATGGTTTTCTCTCCTATCTCTCGTGATATTGCATGTGTGGGTACGTGTATGTGAATCTGTGTGAGGGTGAGCAACTGCTTGTGTGTGTTGGTTGAGATTACGGGCCGCAGTTTTATTCATGAAAAGGAGCCAACAAGCGACTTTAAAGCATGGCGCCGAGCCCCTTTCCTGAACAGCAGCCATAGCCGTGTCAGAGCTGTCGACGCGCTGCGCTCGCCGGCTAATCTGACAGCACCGAGCGAGCCCTAATCCCTCCCTGTATCGTAATCTATTTACTTTGCATTCTAAGAGGATTTCCACCAATACATATACAAGAACCAATGCTGGAAATGGACAGGAGATCAGTGAGGATGCTTTTCTGTGTGCTTTTTGTTTTGTTGACTTTTCCAAAAAATCTTTGTATGTTTTGGGAGTCAATCCCTTTGCAAGAGGGACAGCTGAAAGGTATTACATTTGCAACTGATACTATTACTTCTCTGTTGTAAACATAACATGTTACATTCCTTTCAGTAATACACTCTGGTGGCAGTTGTTACAGATAAGTGTCATCTGTCATTGCCTTTAGTGGATCTCCTGACACCTTTTTAATTCACCATCCACTGGCATATTATCACAGAACTGAATGACTTGACAGCTCAAATGGACCTTCAAAATTGCTTAACAGTCAAGTAACACACATCAAGCTGATGGTTTATTATGGCATTCTAGCATAAAAAGCATGAAAACTTCTAAACAACGACACCGAAAAAAATCTTTCAAAGACGAATGTGTGTCCTTGGATGACACGTTTAGGCTGCTGTTGACTATTTTATTGGGCTAGCTAGAAAGAACAACTGTATTAAACTGCTTATGAACATTTGCTTAGTATGGCTATATAGCTCACACTTGTTTTAATGTTCAAATGGTATTGTTTTAAATTGAGTATGACTAATGTTTAAAGTTCAATAGTTTTATAAACCTGACACTGAAATGGTCCGAGACCCCCTTGATTGGGAAGTGATTTTAGTGATACAGTTAAGTAGTGTAGGCTTCGTAGTAGTATTAGCCCAGTGACCTTGTTAACATGTATAAATGAATCAGGCCTCCAGCACTCCTTATTATCCAGGTTGTCTTTCCCTCCGTGCTGCAGCTGTTCCATTTGTGTATGGCCCCTAGCTGTCTGGGGAGATACAGTAACACATGATCAGATTTAATGATGGGACTAGATCCAGTTCCTCTCTGTAGAGTTGTGTTGTTTTTCTCTGTGTGTGATGGGAGTTTGGTTCCTGGTCTTACGTGATTGAGCAGTCCCTCAGTAAAATGGGAACTTTCTATAGACGGGTTAGGTCCAATATATTATTGATGTGTGATGTATTCAACCTAGTCGTAGCCCAAAGTATTGTGCAAGTATTGTGCAGAGTGATCAGGCGGATTTTAAATAAAAGCTTAATTGCGCCCCCCCCCCCCCCAATGAAATGTATCACAATAACCCATATTTCACTGTTTTTGACTGATAACATCATTTCTGTAAGTCATATCATCAGCATGTGGGAAAGTGTGAACAAGTTATAGTCAGGTGAAATCACTCTCATTCTGATTGGATTTTAAGAGCAGATTGATTGCTGTAAAATAGGGTACTATTTGCATATATTGAATGTTTTTGCCAATAAAAGCTTTAAAAACTTATGAAATGTGTATTATTGTTTTCCAGTATTCTATATAGACATGATAAATGTATCCACAAAAACTGAACCAGACTTTGAAAAACCCAATTTGTCACTGCCCATACTTTGGGCGAAGACTGATGAATCAGGCAGGTTTGGTGTGTTGTGAAGGGATGTGTTCTAAGTGGCCACCTATATGCTCTCTCCCACAATGCCATTTCCTGTAAGCATTGACAAGGGTCATTTACTTCCTCTACAGAAGTGGTTCGGGGCTGTTTCCCTCCAGTACCTCTCAACCACACTCCTCTTCCTCGACGTAACCATGGATGTTAGTGGACGATTATGGAAGATTTGTAAGTATTTTAAACATGATTGTAACATATACATTGATTGTAACATACTGTAAGCAATAGCTTTTAAATTACATTCAATCAGTCGGTCAGAGTGTTGAATTGAAACCTGGACTGGATCAAACTTGTACTTGTTTTCCGAAATGTCATGAATGAAAGGGGTTACAGAGTTGTTTCACCATGATTGTTTGTTGTTGACTGCAATGCTATCCTGTGGGAAATTATTCTCAAACTTTTACTCCATTTTTGTGAGAAAAAACGTCAGATCCAAAACAATCAGCCCTTCAAGTAGAAATGTTGGATGTATTCAAATGTCACACCTTCCTTCCCACAAAGAATAGTATCTTGAAGAAAGTGTCTGAATGACTGGTTGAAATGTCCCCACCTCCCCCGCACCCACAAAATAACCTATAGGTGCCCTTGTACTTTTAACACCAACCACGATTATTGTTTCCATTCCCTCATGAACCTATTGTTCATTGACAAATAAAACAATACCAAATACCTCATCTCTTTCACAAAAGCCTTCAGGCCTTGTCTGACAAAAGCATAGAAACCAGAGATTTTGCCCCCACCATACCCATGTCAGTACAGTTGACCCGCGCTTAAACTCTCGGTAAATCTCTTCCGAGGCCCCTCCCTCTCACTCCTCAGACCGTCCTATCAACAGTTAAGGATGCAAAGGTCTGGGGACAACTAACAGCTTATGAATACTAGTTAAACATTTAAGTTTTTGCCTTCAAATACTAGACAAGAAAACTCCCCTCGCTCACAGGCTCCTATCTGATCTATCAATCTCATACTGTGTGGTATCTGTTCAAAACAGTATATACATTCATGCACTCATTGCACACACACACACACACACACACACAACTAAGTCCATTTCGTTTCACACATGTATAACCCACACATGAAGGAGCCCATCAGATCCTAGATGCACACACACACACACAGCGATATAGATCATATCTACACATGCAGTAAGGTTCACAGCTATTCCAGTTTGTGTCCGGGTAAAGTGAGTCTGCAAAATGTCAACAGGTATTTGAAGCTAACCAAGGGGAGTAGTCGGCCCACATACAGACACACACGTCCACTTGAGTTGAAGGGAGGCCATTGGGTCAATTGTTCACGTGGGGAGGTATGGTGCAATCGATGGCCCTATCGGGGAGACCATCAAAAAGGGCTCAGGAGGAAGTGTAAAAACTGGGAAATGCAACACACACACATCATTACTCCCTACTACCAATCAATGGAGTCATATGATTATTTTATTAACAACAATGTGACTAATCTTTCTCCTTTGCTCAATGTTGGGTGGCCTTTTCATCTCAGTATCTTTGTTGACATTTGCTTACCATTCAGTGCAAAAGCTAATAATACATGATAATGTATGAGTAACTGTCTGACTTGCATCAGTAAGTCTCATCTAAAAGAAAAAGGCAAATCTAATTGGGGGATATTGTTCAGTAAAACATTTGATAAATGAAACCTGAATTAAGTGTAACAACTTGCAAAAACTGTCTGTGTGGAGTCATGTCTTCAAAGCCACATGGCAGTTGACCCTGTGTCTATTGTTTATATCTTGAAATGATTAGCTAATCAGACATTGTGTTAGTAAAGCTTGTATTTATGATGTTGGTGAACTACTGATAAGGAAATTACTAAATATAGAGGAGCAATTCAGCATAATTGATCTTCAAAGATTTACATGCCAATTGAACCCAGATTTTGGTAAGATCTAGTCTTTTGTTTACATTGAGTGATTAGTAACCTTTCACACAGTATCACAACGAAATAATTAGAGCTCTATAATTTCACTTTAAATAGATTTGAATTGAATCTGTGGAGACGGACATTTTCATTATGCCTATTAATTAATAACTTTGAAATGTTAATAACAAACCGACGTAAAATTAAACTTGACTGTAGGTCTCAAAGTATTGATAATAATCCACGTTCTGGGTGCATGCCTGAATTTACAGTTCTAGGTACCAAGAGCTACCATATTCTGATTTATGTTCAAGAATGGGCAGGTGCTCCACGTAAGAGCATGGGGCTACAGGATTTTTTTAACCTATTCCCAAAATTGGTTGCTGTTTGTTTGATGCAAATTTGACAAATCCGCTCGTGTTTGTGTACAGTCGCGGTGCTCCGCAAATCTTAGCTCACGCATAGCCGAGCAAACATGTTTAACGTTCTCGTTGGCAAGGTATTTATTCAGCTGCTACATAGCCTATTCATAATTTACATACAGAACACGCATCGGCGATGATTAAAGAAAGCAAAGCTGTTTATCGTTTTATGAATAATTTCAAAATGAAATAAAAATAGACTTGTCTATGGAGATCAATCAATTTAGCATTTTTCAAAAAGCCACTCAGTGCTTTTAACGACTTAAGTTTATTGAAAAAGGGTGAAAGTTCATGTCTTCATTCATTAAATACATTTTGGGGACATTGTTCATCGATAAGCGTGTTCCGTTGCTGCATCTTGTAGGCCGCAATCCACCCTGCCTTTTATGTGAATAAATTGTTAGGCTATAGGCCTAACAATTTACGCAAGGACAAACGCAATTGAAAAAAGTACGGATGCAATTCTCGCAGCATCTCTCTAGGTCTCCTCTGTTGCAAGGCCCCACGCCGACTCTGTTGCAAGGCTATTCTCCATGTGTCCTTCAATGTTAAAACATGTAAGTCTAAACATCCCAAAGCACTGCCGATTTCCCTCTATTTATTGAATGGGTGTATGCCTACGAGTAACCTCTCACACACTCCATCTTCACATTTTGACCCGATAACCTGGCCCCTCCTACGTAATTACCGCATTAGAGGCGGTGAAATTCCTTCAGGTTATTTTGGATAAACACACTCGGCGCTGCGCGGAAATGCCGCGCTGTGGTAATTATCACGTTATTAAGTTGGCGTTTTCAATTAGGCCGCGAAATATGTGCATCACGTAGCCTAATGTTTAAGGTTTGGGGACAGAAAAAAAATTAAGCAGAGAATAAAAATAAGCACCACACATGGGCCTAGGCCTATGCATTTCCAACAAAGTTGCATATTGTCCATCTGATTCATTTTAAACCAAAGTATAGCCTAACTAGCCTACTACAGAATTCGTCGGAGTAGGGTAATTTAGAGTCTAGACCATAGGAAACTGTCTTAGACTACATAAGCCTGGCCAAATTCAAGTTAGGGGAGGAAACAAAATCCACTATGAAAAAAATGAGTTAACTGAACTTTATTGGATGGACATGTATGTAAGGGTTGTCGCCTTAAAATACATTCAAC
Source organism: Hypomesus transpacificus (assembly GCF_021917145.1). Classification (NCBI taxonomy): domain Eukaryota; kingdom Metazoa; phylum Chordata; class Actinopteri; order Osmeriformes; family Osmeridae; genus Hypomesus; species Hypomesus transpacificus. Next base: position 8,982,598 of record NC_061070.1, read on the forward strand.
ATTTCAACGGCATTTGGAACGGTTAACATTCTCAGGCTAATGATTTGACTCCAACATCAAATCAAGTGCTGCTGTAAAAAGTTGTCACGACAAACATGCCCAAATTAAGAGGCCTGTTTGAGAGTTTTTTCAAATAGAATTGCAACCAGGACCCAATCTTTTTTTTTGCATCAATGTTTTTGCTTTCATTTCTCCATTACATTGCCATTGTAACTTTTTTTTTTATACGGAAAACAATGTATATAAACTTCACTTTATATGGCCAATTTGTTCTCTTTGGAATATTTGGAAAGATTTACATACAGTCGTTTCAAAGTCTTAATAAACAATTTAAAATTCAGAAACACCAACTAAAGGTGGTCAATGGAACTGACCCAAATACATATTTACATATTTCAGCTCCTTTACGTAGCTGACTAAAATATTTTTCATCCTAAAAATAACAAATTTCAGAAATAAAAACTATACACGATTTTATTGGGATGGAGGTAAGCAGCGTACAGTGCGGTCAGTTCCATTACGCGTGCGGACGGTTAATCCTTGTCATTAGACAGGAGCACAGCGTGAGCGAAGACGCTGGTGGTCAGACTCACAGGAGTTTGGTTGAAACATTTTGTTTTTAAAACAGTTTAGTATATAAAGATCTTCCATCGTCATCTTAAAACAATTCTTCATAGGCAAAAGCAAAAATTCAGTTTAATTTAATTTCTTTTGGAAGGGACGGCCAGGGTTTTAGATACAAAAAAAGATCGTTGATCATCTTCCAAATATTAAGTTATTTTTTAAAAGTCCATATACTTCTAATTTTTTCTTCAGAAATCAACACGCAAGAAACCAAAAGGAGCAAGAAAAAAAAATGTTGAATTACAAGACTTGGAACCTCCAGGAGGCCTGGTCTTTGTAGTCCAAGCAGTCTGTGGCATTGAAGTTGAGCTTCCACGAGGAGGCTGCTGTCTGCTCTTTGTAATCCAGGCAGTCAGAGGAGTTGAAGGCCAGGCCGGAGCCCCCATAGGCCTGGTGATGGTGGTGATGGTGGTGGCCTGAGGACTGGCTGATGTGGTGGTGCGGGTGGCCAGACATGGAGGAGGCTGTCATGGGACTAAGCTGGTGGGGGTGGTGGTGAGAGTGCATGGGAGTCAGATAGGAGCCACAGTCCACCCCACTGAAGTAGGAGCTGGAGGGGGCTGGGTATCCCTGGCCGTAGCCGGCTGTCTGGTTGTAAGACATGGGGTAAGAAGCGGCGGCGGCGGCGGCAGAACCGGACACGGAACGCTGCATGCACGAGGCGTTGGATGGGGGTCCTGGCTCGGGGAGGGGAGCCACGGCGGGGGCGGGGGCGTTGCCAGGGGAGATGGCGGGGCTCCAGATAGATGACACAGTGCTGATGGAGGTAGAGGTGCTGCTGAGGGCGGCCGCATGATTGGTGGAGGAGGAGGAAGAGGAAGAGCCAGTGCTGGAGACGGCAGGCGGAGTGAACTGGCCGCTACTCTCTGAGCCCGTGCTTTCCCTGGCTGGGGACGACTTCTTCTTGGCCGGGCGTGCCTTGGCACTGCTGCCACTCTGCTGCTGCTGGCGACACTTTGCTCGTCGGTTCTTGAACCACACCTAGAAGCAAAAAAGTAGTCCAGCAGTTAGCGACCACAATATAAAGGTCGCTTTCAAACTTCTGTACAAGGAACATTGAAGGCATGTTGAAGAGCATTATTTGGTCAAATTGGGGTTATTAGCCATCAATGTTAATTTCCACCTTGGCCCCTTTGAGTCTACCTGCATGGCTCCAATTTCTTACCTTGTATACGCCACTGAGATAACAGGCTATTGTGTTTCTCTTCACAGTAGGGTAATTCAATAACACCAAGCACGACAGCTCATGTAAAGCATTTTGTTTCACATGCATTTTGAGAATCACTAAAATACTTTTAAGATCTTTAGTTAATTTTTCACTCTTCTATCATGAATTTTTTGTAAGAGAGAAAAGAGAGTGAGAGAGTTGTATGGACAGTAAACTTGTGCCTCGGTCTTGAGTGAACTTTAAAATGTCCCCCATATCAAAATGTAATCTGTGCATGATGCACAGCATCTTAGCATCTATTGACTATACTGTAGTTGTGATTGTAGAAAGTATTAAAATGAAAAATAACTTTCTGTAAGTTCATGTAAATATTACATCATAAATGGAGACAGGTCAAGGGGTCAATAGCAATCACTAGTCAATTTAAGGAACAATAATTAATACTTTTTTGAGTGAGAGTATTCCAGTCATGGTACAATTGACTGGAATAGTCAAGACTTCAAGATGAGGCAAACGTTGTGTCAAACACACAAACGCCACTCACCCTAACAAGTAGCCTAAATTGAGCAATACAAGTCCCCAGAAAATATGTATGGTATCAAGTACAATGCAAAGTTTTACCTGGACCCTTGATTCAGGGAGATTGATTTTCAATGCTACTTCCTCACGCATGAAGATATCCGGGTACCGCGTTTTAGCAAAGAGCGCCTCCAAGATGTCCAACTGGGACCGTGTGAACGTAGTCCGCTCTCGACGTTGTTTTCTTGGCGTCGCTATAAAGGAAAACATATGACATTATCGACAAAACTACAGAAAAATGCATAAGCCTATACATTGCATCGTTTATACTTTCAAGCATTTTGTGGGCATAACTTTTATGCATAGCCTTGCCTAAATTCTTACTACCACTAGAGACTTCGCTTCTGGGAACTGAATGCACAGATAGTGGATCATTGGATCAAGTAAATTGTTCGAAAAATCGTTTTTTGCCTGTACTTCAATCGCACAATGTCCGTTTGAAATTCAAAATGTCCATCGAGAAACAACATTAATGAACTCAAACAAGCTGTATTTCAGACAGACGGAACGATGTAACACGATTGTTTGTAATAGGTCTTTTTTTTGGTAGCTACATTTGAAGAGGTGCGAATTGCCCAGATCCGTGGATCGGAGTTGCAGCCTACCTGGATAACCCACTGACGGATGCAGCAGGTCCATGGCAGCGCCGCTGAGCCCCAGGCCGTTCATGCCGTAGGGGGGCTGTTTGAGGTATGACATCATGCTAGAGGCAGTCACGGGTCCCCCCAGATCTTGCCAATAGTTCGATTTCCCCCGATGTTGCAGCTTGACGGGAGACGTGCCCAATGTAAGTTACTGCGAATACAAGAAATACTGAATTAATTCGTTTTTCAAGCACATGTGAAGAAAATTATGTAGGCCAAGTTATGAGTTTAATAATTTCGGTTTAATTGTGAAATGAAATATAGCCTATAGGCTGACTGTGTCGAACTGAATATGACCGACTAGTATAGAGAACAAAACAATTTTATTAAATATCCTCGTTTTTAGGTTATGTACAGACTAATGTTCAACTAATTGTTTTTATAAAATAAAATAATAAATACAGTTCATTTTCCCTTTAAGCCTACCTCCAAATAGGCCATATTTTTCCTTTGGCATACACAACAAAAATGTTTAGAGGCTGGTATAGGCTATCTTAATATCCTTATCGTGGTGTTTTTATTTATTTTAGCCTATATATTTTGAGTGCGTCGATCTACTAAAAAGTCAAACAAAGGCCAAAAATAACCTTCAATGGACGACGCAGAAGTGAGAGAAGTTAAAGGGAGACGGTATAAAAATGGTATATTAAACTGTTCTCTTTATCATACCCCATTTGATAAATAGGTCACTTAATTTACAAGTTATTGTACATGCCTTTTGTCTCCATTGACATATCTTAATTAGCTCTAGCCTATAAAACATTTTCACAAATCCATGGGCCGTACTGCGAACCAACACATTTTTGTGAACGATTCAAATACTTTAAAGTGCAGTTCAGATGAGACAAGGGTTTTATAACATTGTGAAATCATTCCGTGGTATTTTCGTTTTTTTCTTGCAACATTGCAGGCTATGCTATAGGCTATTAATGGCATATGAGATTGATAAAACTAGGCTACGTTAAATGTTAGTCTTTATGAAATTCTAAGTGCATCAAACAAGGCTTTTTATGCGCAAGACCGATATAGGCCTGATTCAAGACCGGCTATGTTCCCTATTCATCAAATGTCGGTGTCTCACAAGCATAATATAATGCACAGTTAAGTATAGTCTCGCCTTGGCATTTACCTATATCACATACTTGTCTATTGTAATCCCAAGGGATCACCGTGTTTGTAACAAGTTATGGTAAGGACAAAGTGTAGCCTAATCCTTGTATTACCTTAGATCCTAAAAGTAGAAGTGGTAGCATGGTCACGTTTCATTGTGTGTTAGATTAACATTAAGGACAGTTTAAAGATGTTAATTAATTATAGCCTATAGTGTCAAGGAGAGGAAATTATTTAGTTTGAGATGCATATCTAGTCCCGTGCAAGTTTTTCTGTGTATCCGAGTTTCTTTAACTACATTTTCAGCCCTTCAAGGCTTATTTGAAAAGGCAAAAACTTAGTGCAAATGATCCCAATTAGAATTTAGATTATACCTCCGGGGAAAACATTTCAGAAGGATCCTTATCTGCAAAATAAATTAACAAAAAACAAAACAACTTCCCAATTATCATCTAAATTGTTGAGATGACAGACGTCTCAAATCGCTTACTCGAGTTATAATTTAAAAAAAATGATCTAACCTAGAAGTGGACTGCGTTTAGCACAGGCCCTGTCGCATTCCTCGCCCACTTGTCAAGGATTTACCAAGACATTAAATAATAAGTAGTCTTCGTTCCTCTTCATAATTGCAATGGCTTATTGAACTACAACGTGAAACCTAGCCTACTTTGAGAAGTTAGCCTCGCCTCTGAAACCCTCTTCCCCGAACGCCTTTCAACTGACTAAAAGGTCCCGTTTCCCAAACCCGGGTCAAAGTTGGCTAAAAGCAATACAAATCATTTTAATATTAGCCTATCAACATCAAACTAAAAACGAGTTAAACAAAAGTCTTACCTTTTCTCTCCTTCCTTTGCCCCGGATTTACTCCTAGGAAATGAGCCTTGTTCTAAGCGAGTAGCCGTAAAATTATCCACCAATAGATGAGGTTTGGAGTGCAACCCGACAGGAGAACTCAAGCAGCCGACTCTCAAAAACAAATACGGAGACAACGCATTACCGAAATAAGCGTCGAAGTTCTCACTGCACCACGTGCACAGACGCTGTTTCAGTGTTGTGGTTTCTGGAGGTGTCCGTGGTTTTACAACCAAATAAATTAAACTAAATTACTTAGCTTGTCGTTGTGTCGATCACTGTGTTAAGGTGATTGCTAGACGGATGGAGATTGATCACCTTCTCTCTACACTGCCCCTCTATGAGTGTAGGACACCTGCCCAGATCCGCCCACTGCACCCAATCGGTGCGCGTCTTGTCTTTGATAGACTGTTGGGGCAGCCATTCTTCGCTTAGAGCGACAATCAATCCCCTCCCCTGTTGGTTGAGGACAACGAAAACCTACATTGGGTCAGGGCTTAAAACAAAAATATCTTGCATAGTCTGTAGGATACTGAGAATGTATTAGATTTTTCTGCGTTACAGGCTGGGCTAAATTAGGCACGATCAAAATATATTTTAGTTAAAAATTGTTACTTTTTGAGAATGTTTTAAATGGAACAGGTCACGAGAGTGGGCCATACTTTCAGTCTGAATAAACAAGTGGAAATATAGGCTAACGTTTCTTCTCACTTTGGGATCAACATCTAAATCAGAATGTTGCTATTCCATCCTGGAATGTCAGCATTTTAAAGTTGTTGCATATAGGCAACACTGCAAGAAGGGAGTTGAGAATTCAAAACAAGAATAACACTTAAGACCAATTGTCTTAATGTTTAAAGCTATATATAGGCCTGTGGATTTATACACAATTATGGATAGGGATACATTCTATTTCATATATAAAAATAATACTACAAAAATATCCAGTTTATCTTGTAGCAATGTCTGTACTATTATCCTTTTTTAACCAAAGGCCTATTCATTCCAGAATGTCAAATACGATATCGGCATTAATATATTTATGTTTAGAGTGTTTAAAAAGAACAAAGACTTCAAATGCCGTTGTTATAGTTTACCTTACCGACAGCATACATAGGACGGGTATAGGCTACTGAAAGAGTGGTAGCACATGAGTGTGTTCATGCGTTTTCTTATTCAAAAAAATATCTGCCATTCAATACATTTGAGGTCTTCGGGGAATGTTGCATAAATAAAAATCAAAAAAGTTAAATTTAACCATTTTCATTTTTATTGTGACCCCCACCTCATGAATATTAATGAGGGCTAATCCCCATTTACATTTCAGAATGCACTCCGTAAAGTTTAATAGGGAAGACCTCCAAACTCACAGGGACGAAATTTGAAAATAATCCAAGAAAAACGTCTGCCGATCAAAAAGAGACACGGAATAAAACACTTTGAAAATCTCACTTTTTCCAGACATGCCAACAAAAACAGTAACAGAATATCATAGAGGGCCCACTCGCCTAACCGTTCCTCAAAGGGTCGTGGAGATGCTCACAGGACGTTAATAAGGCCTTGCTCGACTCTTTTGTTGATCTCACAAAATCAACTCATTCTAATTGAGGCCTGGGCTGAAAGCGAGCTAATGTTCAAAGCAAGTGACCGCGGTTGGAACGAAATTACATTTTTACTTAGGCCTATGTGGGCTAACCAATCAAAGGCAAGGATTTACGTGGCCTCTATAGATGTATAAAGTCATCGACAAGAGCACTTTTGGAAGGAGCTGATGCCACTAAAACCTTCAATAGCTGGGAACGAAGAACAAAGTTATTTTGGAGTTGTAGGTCTGTTCTACACGAACCTAGTGATGTTAAGTCCTGGTTTATTGGGTTAAATTATGTTGCATGCAACTCCAAAGAGGCTGAGAAGGCCCAGTTCAGGTCATATTCCATCACCCTCTATAGACTATATATCCCTAATTTATGCAAAAAGGGCCCTTTTAAAAATATGGTTCTCAAAATCCACAGACTTCTTGTTTTTTCACCTGATTTAGGCTAGTTAAGACTGAGATAAACCCTTGAACAAGTATCAAGTTATCAAGTTGCAGCAACCTTTTGTAATAGAGTATTTTGTCTAATCCCAAATTGCAGTCGAATTTTCTTAATGCTGAGCTCGTAAAGCCTAGGATTAGGCAGCGAGGAGAGGAGGGGGAAAAGTTTTGTCCCTTTAGCCGGCAGGATTGGAGAGAAGCTCGCGGATGTTGTCGGTGCTTATTAAAACGATGATGCATAAAATACAATATTGTAAGAACTCAGAGCAAGAGGGAACGGTAAGGTTCTCCCTTGGTACATTTTTCGAAGCAGGGTAGGATATTCAGCGGTCGACACCTGCGAGGTGAGGCCATGAGACATCAAAGTCTCTCCAGCCACAATGCTCAGGAGATAATCCATTTCGCTCTCAAGGATTCCCAGCTTCACTATGCTAGAGAGCACCAAAACCCACTTTTACGACGCGCGTTTTGAGACTGTCGTTTTTATGCAGTCTACAATAAATGTTCACATCTTTTAAATTCATTCTTTTGTGATTGGTTAAGGACCAAAACGCGAACATGGTACTCTTAAGACAGGTAAGCAAGTATTCATTTTCTACTATTTGAAAATTAACATCGAATCTACTCATAATATAGGCATATGCATTCAAATAACATGGGTGAAGCCATTATGTTCATACAAGGATCCTCTGATAACAACATATTTTAAATGTAGCAGTGTTAAATTCGATACATTTAGAAAATAGGGCAAACTATATTTAACTAGTTTATTAAATATAAACTTTAGATAAAAAAGGGCCCATGAAAAAAAGTTGTAATGGTCCCATATCTGTAAAAATATTTTCTTTTGTAGCCTAATAGTAGGCCTTGGCTATATTAATAAATAGTAAGTTCAAATGTATCACCCCAAGTCTGTCAAGAAAACAGCCTAGATGTGATAAAAAAAAATTGGGCTAAGGCATGTGTCTGCAAATTCATTCTGCATAACAAAATGAGACCGTATCCTGTTTGTGGATATTTTTGTAATGTCAGTAACGTAGCATATCCTCCTATTCTGTAGCCCAAACGCGAATGCTATTATAATTATTACTATCATAGCCCACTTCAAATGAGTAAATCCTAACGATTTGTTAAGGCAGCAAACAAATGCCCTTCACCGGAGTGTAATCGTTTGTGAACGCTTGCTTTTTTCAGCAGATTACAACCACCCATGATAACTGTAGCATAATACAAACTAAAACAAAGCGCCTTAGGGGACATAATATGGATGTACAGTCGGTCCCAAGCAGAGAACCGATCAACAAATTAATTTGAAAGTATTAGAAAGGCCAGGGAGGACGTCGGCTGTCAAAACCCATTTTCCTTATTCAATCGCGGATGCAAGGCTGTGACCGTGGCTACACTGGACGGTCGCCGCGCCTCCCCAATTCAGACCCTCTCCTCTGCGTCAAACTGGTCGAGGGAAAACATCTGCTACGTACAAAGTGATTTCGTCTAATCTTCCTCAGAGGAACCGCACTCGGCACAGACCTCAAAGAAAACCAAACGCAAATACTATTTTATAAACATGCATAAAGCGCATGGGAATTCCACAGAGCAGCGTTTAATAAGCATAGCAAAAGAGTGTGAATACATTGATACAGCAACATACTTAAATTCAGACGAACAACAGACTGGAATAAAAAGTTACAAATAAACTTCTAATCGGTCGCAAGAACCCCCCCCCCCCCCCCTAAAAAAACTAAACAATTTAGGTAGGGCCTAAATGATGGCGATTAATAGGCTTGTGAAACGGCCGCTGTACATTCTTGTTTGTGTAAAACAAGAGTGGACAAACATACATACTGTCTTTTTTTTGTAACAATGAAATGTTAGGGAAGAGCAGCAAATAGTTTCAGCAAACAAATGCATTTAAAAATGTAGTCTTGACTAATTAAGTGCATCAAATGCAACCAAGAAAACAAATGCAAACACATGTCTGGAGTATGAAAGCACAAAAGGACTTTATTGAAGACTTGTGTTATGATAGTGGAATAAATAAACAGATAAATGTTCACAGGTAAAGACATTTGCACTGAATGTGGAACAGCTGTGGACATGAAGCATATTTTACTTCTTTAGAATACAATAAATATTAACAAAGTCCTTGAATGACTGCACATGAATCTGATGGTATTCACTAAAGTACTGACAAACGGTAATAAATAATATTTGTTTTCAACTGCATGGATCCCGGAAAAGAGGGATTGTAAGCTATTCCTCAGAGCAGTGATGAAAATATACACAACCCCGCCTCCCGTCCTTATTACTCCCGCCCCCTATTTGCTGAGCCAGCTCTGAAATGTTTGGTAAACCGCATTCACGCAACAAATAATAAGTAAAACAAAGTTAAGATTTTTGAATGGCTCTATGTTCCCCTCTTAAGATTTTTTTACAAGTTGCATAAAACATTTGCGTGAAGTAATTAAAAGATACATAGTCAAGTAATGAACATAGCTTGAAAAGACTGATAACATCTTGATAACTGTTTTTCCTCTTTTTGTAGTTGGGTTGAAATGTCACTCAATATCCTCTTCAACATAAAAAAAAAAACAATCCCAGATAAAACAACTTGTGCTGTACCTCAAACCATTTCAAACAAATCTTTCCTTAACATTGAAACACTCTGTTTCTGTTATAAACATCTCTGGTTAAAATTATGCAACATAATTGTCTTTTTTTAGTTGTTGCCAGAATCAGAACATAGTTACTGGAATCTGCGGTTTGCACTACGCTGTATATCACATTATTTATATTACATAGAAGTACCTTGCTTGCAAAACAAAACAACTTAAACAGAACATATGCTGCAAGTGGAGCACATTTTCAGGTCAGTATAATGTTGGTGCAAGGCCCACATTTAGCAGTAAATCTCACACCCCTAAACCAAAAATAACATCTGGATTTTCAGGGTTCAAAATAAAGTTTCTGAAATAGTTACTGTGGTAATAATCACAATAATGTTAATCATAACTATAATTATGAAAATAATAATACAATTCTAATATCAACCACATTGTTTGTTGAAATGCCAATCATTGCAGGACACACTTCTCCTCTTTCTTGGCCATCTTGCCCTTGTTCTGCTCCAGAGTCCTCTCCAGGTGTTCGTCCTCCTCCTCTGCCCTGGGGACACAGGAAAGGGTCAGGGGTCAGAGGTCATCAGGTCAGGCGGTGGAGCGGGAGGCCTACAGGTAGACACGGCTGACTAAGAGGAGCTGCTGAGACGTCATCCTGAACTGGCTCCAACCAAACTGAACTGGCTCCAACCGAACCCTTCACCAGCCCACTCCCATTGGAGGACGACTGGGCGTCCCTCTGGGCGTCAACCTCTCCAACCGCCACAGACAGGTGTATGGCTACACCCCCTCACCAACATTCCTGTCATGACGATGGCCAACTACTGGTCACCTTCAGCTAGTGGACACTGTGGTACAGCAGTTGGTTGATGCAAGGAATTGGACCACTCAATTCCTCCTTTACACCCTTCTTTGTACAGTGTGTGTATATATATATATATATATATATATATATATATATATATATATATATATATATATATATATATATATATATATATATATATATATATATATATATATATATATATATATATACTCATATATATGTATACGAGTCCAGAGCAGGTCACTTACTGTTTCTCCTGGGCGTCCAGGTCTCTGACCAGAGCGTCTCGTTTGTTCACCAGTATGACCAGCTCATCCAGCAGCAGCTGCTCCCGACGCTTCTGGGCCTCCGTCTTCTGCCAGTCTGGAGAAGAGAGAGAAGCACCACGTCCAGTTAAGACCAGGGACTGATGTCCTCCACCTGCTCTGATGGGGGGGACTACGGGCTGGGTCAAGGTCCCCACATGTTCACTTGTTAATGACGACCAGTAACGGTGTTCAAAAGGACCACAGGTCCCAGCAGCTCTACAAACATCCTTCAGAAGGTTGGACTACTCTTCACCAGGATGTCCTAACTGCAGAGACTAATCCCCATGACTATATATAGAGTCCACAGACTACGGCATCTCCGCAAGGATGGACAGTTTGGCCTTCTTGCAAAGGTAATCATAAGGACATCGGGTTCTAATTAATTCACAGAGATGTGCTATCGTGGATAAACAGAGCTTTCATTTGACACCTCAGTCGTCACGAGGGACTGTTATGCAACCTGCTGGGACCAAAACGAGGCTTAATCTGATAACGCATGATGAAATGAATGTTGATTTAATTCTGTATATAAACTTAAAAGTTGAAATGGATAGTTACTTGCATGAACACCAATTGCCACAAACAACAAGACTGGTCTTGTTTGTGCATCAGTATTAAACAGGCTGCTATTGAATACTAGGATTAGACAGTACAAAATGAGTGCATGACCTCAATGCTTATATGCCATCACTGTCAAGACACTTACATCAATTGAACGTTTAGGCTATACTGTTGATGCAGACATTGACTACATTTTCTTTATCTTTCCAGTTCAACAAAAACAACAATTAAGTAAATAAACACGCTGCAATCCCCCAGTTCTCCCGCCCTAACCAGGAGGAGGTCCCACAGGGCCCAGATGGGACCCTAGTCCAAATCCTCTCTCCCCGTACCCCAGGGGGAAGGCTGCCCCCGCAGGAGAGCACTCTCCCTGGGGCTCAAATATCCGCCCGACACCCCCTGCCCCCAGATACACCCAACACCACCACACACTCCCCATGTACATTAGCAGCGTAGATTAGCCTGCAGCAGCACAACAGAGGCACAAAGCTAGCACAGCTACGCTCCAGCTAACTGGGAAGGAAAGTGTCCCCCCCTAGCCTAGCAACGTCCCAGTCTCTTATCCCCCCGGCCCCATTACTCAAACGCAGAGGTTAACTTCAACCCTCTATCAATATTTAACCTCCTATTGATTAGAGAAGAAAAGGAATGTTGTAAAATGTCAGTCCTAAAATAAGTGCGCTTTATTAAAAATAAATATTTCCCCTCTCGTTTGGTCAAATTGTGCTGGTCGGGGTGTGTGTGTGTGTGTCACGCTGGGCGCTGTGTGTTTGTCCTGAAAGGTCTGCTCTCTCTTCATTGGGCCTGGACGGCCCTTTGAAGTCGACCACAGAGCGAAATGAACACAGTCCCAATATTTGGCCCTTTCCTCCCTTTCTCTCTCTCCCTTTGCTCTCTCCTTTTCTCTCTCAGGGAACCAAATTACTCTCCTCTTCCGACAGTCGTGTCATTAGTCTTTGTAGGGACTAATACCTAAAATATGCCAAAAATGTCAGATCCTGTATTTGATGTTTTTTGATGAGGGGGAAAGGAGAGGGGGGGGTGTGTGCTGTGTGAAACCAGAGAAATACTTTTGAAATGTAAGAACAAAAGGAGAGACTATCCAATGCAATTGCGAAAAATTAACAACCAAACTACTGAAATTAAAAGTTTACAATCCCTGTTCTCCCCTTTACTGTCATACGGTATCCCACAATGTCCTTACCAAAAAGGCCTGCCTAGAAGCTGAGGGTACCACCCACTTTTAACAAGTCCCGAATAATCCTCCCCTTCCTCCATGCACTTTCAAGCCAAAAAGCTAAAGTTCTAGTCGACCAGGGGGAGGTTGTGTGTTTGTGTGTGTGAGGGAGGGAGGGAGGGGGCATGCAGCTGTCAATCACATCTCCTGCGGTCCCGCCCCCCTCATTTGGAAGGTAAACAATAAAGAAGGCCGATGAGAGACATGGCCGAGCAAACGAGAGCAGGGGAGGCTGGGTAACCAGACACCTCCAGGAGGGAAAAAAAACACTGCAGCCCTCTCTGTAGCCCTGATAGAGTAGAGAAAGAGGACCCGGTGCTATGACTGTGTGCAATCCTTTTTGGATTACCTCCTCTCCCTCCCTTTCTCTCTCTCTCTCTGGGCCCTGGGACATCACGTGCGTATTCAGATAACCCTACCAGTGCACACCAATGGTAACCATGTGAGTCTGCACAAGGCACACAAGAATGCGCTGGTTCAAATCCCTGTGAACCCCCTTCACACTCCACCCACTAGTCCCTCCGATGTTAGATTTATTCTGAGAGGGAGGGGGGACTTCTGCACACTATTGCCGCCTATAAACACATTCAGACTCACAACTTTGTACATGGCGTACACACAAGACGTTTTGAGGGAGTCGCGAGAGTGACGTAAGCAGGGGTACCCGAGTGAATCAGAGATTTTTATTTGCCCAAGATTCCCTCCTTCCCTCCCTCCCTCCCCCCCTCCCCTTGTTCTGTCGCTCTCGTTCATTTGGAATGTCCCCAAAAGACTGCTTTGGATTAGGGCCAAACAGAGTCAAGAGACAAAGACTAGGCTAAAAGAGGAGGAGGACAATGATGGCGAGGTGCTGGCAGCGTCCTGTTCAGTTCACCTCTTTCAGAACAAATATGGCGGACTAGTGGGTGACTGCGGCCTGAAGCTAGGTGACACTCACACTGTGGACTATGGGGAGACACAAAGAGACAGCTAGCAGAGGCAACAAGACAAGTCTGCGGTTTGGAGGGGGGGGGGGGATCTTACTCCGTCAGAATGCTGCTAATTCAACAAAAAACTTTTGTTAGTGCTGTTGAGGACTAACAGAACGGGCTTCACTACAGCAGGGAAGGATGTGACGGGAACCCTGAGAGGCCAATCGAAAGCGGTTAAGTCACCCCACAAAAAGAAGGAAAAGTGGTCCACAAAAGTATTTTTCGAAAAGGTGGTGCACACTTTGTTTTCTTGTTTGGGAGGACGCACCCTCGATGACGGGAATTAAAAAACCTGGGTCCCTTATCTCCAGTTCCAGTCAACTAGCAACCCTGAAAGAGGCTGCCTCGTCATCAAAGGGGGCCCCATGTGATCGTATTCCACACTGCACCTAATCAATCCGGGTCTACAGCGCACGGCCCCCTCGTGTAACAAAGCAGAGGGGGGGGGGGGGGGGGGGGGGCGCTGTGTGAGGAGAAGTGGGGTGGGTAAGCTCCTGCATAGGATTACATATTGATTTGGAACATATAAAAAACCTTATCATATCAGACCGTAACAAGGAAAGCTCGGGGACCTGGCTCTGCATAAATCCCTTTTAGGTGGCGAGAGAGCGTCCAGGTGCAAGTGTGTGGGTGTGTTTGTGTGTGAATGGTTAAGCAGATAAAGGGGGCATAGTGGATCAATTTGGTTGCGGGGAGATGAGAGCGTGGCATACAGATGGCATTTTTGGGCCTGGCATCAGACCAAGGAGATACAAGGAGGTGTAATCGCTGGACATGCCTATAAACAACATTAGGTGTGTCCCGTCTTCTCCTCCCTCCTCCCCCCCCCCCATGTCCTCTATCCTCACCCCTGTGGGAGAGATACAGTACTTTTCTAACTCTGTTTCTACTCTCTACCTCTTTCCCCGCCCCATCCCATGCTGTCCTGTTTTTGCTATCCCTCACCCTTCACTCTCCTCTTTTCCTTCACTGTCTCTGCCTCGCCATGTCCTGACAAGCAGGGCTATCAATGGAGGACAGGACATGCAGCCTATGGACTCAATGGGTCCCTGGAGTGAGGGCGTGGCCTGGGAAGACATTTGCATGCTGGAAATGGGCAAAGTCTCTCAAAGCAGTTTGGACAGTACTATTCCTGTCTTAATACAATGATGCAGGTAAAATGTCCATGTGACAACCAAGATGTCCCCATCCTTAGAAAACACCTGTAACTACTGCTGGATTCAGATTCTTAAAATTGGCGTTAGGGTTTAGGAGAGGGTGAGAGGGTTATGGAGCGAGAGAGAGCGAGAGAGAGCAAGAGAGGGAGAGAGGGTGATGGAGAGAGACAGAGAGTGGATGGAAAAGATGGCGAGTGTACTGGAGAAGGGTTAGCGTGTGTATATCTCTGCCAGGTGTGTATATCTCAGTGGTGTGTGTATATCTGTGTCTCTCACTGCTCTGCCTCCTCCAGTGCTGCTCTCTCTCTGTCATCGACTGGCCAACCAAATCAGCAATTACCTGCACGCCCGGTCATCGCTCAATGGACCTGCCCAAGCACCAAATAAGAGCAGTAGAGGGATACACACACGCGCGTGCACGAGGCGCACACACACACAGATTTCCTCACTCCTGACACGCAACCAATCGTTTTCCTTGCAGGTTGTTTACACACACACACTTACACACACACACACCGCTTGCCTCACCAGCCGCTCAGAACTATCTCAGCCTCGCCACAGAAAGGTTGAGCATGTGAATGTTAAGTGCTTCCCTTAAGGGGGGAAAATAGGGCCAACTGATAAGTTAGTCACTGGGAAATTCAACAAGTCCACATGAATCCAGCGAAGACCACAGCTGTGTGTCCTCATCTTCTCTACTATCTCTTTCTCTCTACGACTGAGACACACACACACGGAACCAGTCACATTCATTTACCTGTGCATGGACACAGGCATGCACACACACACTGTCCCAAAACTGATGTAAAGAAATACAATTATTTACTGAAGTGATTGGGCATAGTTGAATACACAGTCATATTTCATATCCCACTCAAGGTCTTCAATAAACTAACAACCTGGCCAAGGCAACTGTGGAGGCAGACCAGAGCAATCAAGCTGAGAAAGCAGGATCGGCATGTGTGGCTTCCCGCTCCACAGCTCCAGTTCGGCTATGCATGTCTGTCTCTTCCACAGCCTACCTCCCAGCTAATTACAATTGATTTATTATGGATCAGGGAGCTTATCAGTTGCTATAAGAAATTACCATGGCGGCGTGAGAGGGTAAGGGGGGGGTCAACATCGAATGGCAAAATCAATTTGCATTGATTGCGCAAGGTTCATTTTGCCAAAGAGGACACAGTGGAAAGGATTTAACTTCTCGGGGCCCCGGCAACTTTGATATGACACAATGGATGCTCTCCGAAGCCCTGGTATAAATAACAAGCTTTCTTAGTAATATGTACCTGCAGTTTACCTGCATGTCTGTGTGGTTAGATTTCAAATCAGGCATCTGCTATTCAGGCATGGCGTACGGAGACAGATAGCATTGATCAAGTGGCACCGACCCGAGATTGGTGGTCGTAATCCGCACAGGGGGCACACAACACACACACACGCGTGCACGAACACACCAGTCTAGTATTAACACGCTGTCCTGTTTTCAGGACAGGTAAGACGGATAAATATTTCCATTACAATGAAACTGATCACTACGGGTGATAAGTGCTTATTCAGTTTTATGAATGATGTAGATATTCTTCGCTTATCCAACCACCTGCAGCCTGTCTCTCCCCCTCGCCCCCCCCTCCCTCCCTCCCCTCCCCCCCCCCCCGCCCCTCTTACCCTCTATGGCCAGCATGGCCCGCAGCTCGCGGTTCAGCAGCTCAAAGCGCCTCTCCAGATCGTGCTCTTTCTCCCTGTGGCAAGTTGGGGAAAACAAAGTTCATCAATATGTTAATGAGTAAATCATTAAACACTTAAAGAAACCTGTAATAAACATTGATCACGCCAGTCGCCGGAACCTGCTCCCGCGCCACATTAATCTACTGCAAATAACTGATACAGAAAACATCTACCCCGTCTGGGCGAAGCCGCGAGCGAGCGTGTGGGTGTTTAGGTTAAAAGGTACCTAGAGAGGAGGACTGAGACGGATGGAGATGGAGTGGTAGAATAGGGCAGGTAATAAGGGGAAGTGTGTGTGTGTGTGTGTGTTGGGAGAGGCGTTGGCACACAAATTCAATTCCCTACATCTTTCAGGCATATTAGAAAACGAGCTAATTCTCTGCGTAATAGAATTTGTCCTTCAGAGGCGCCTTTCTCTCCCTGCCACAAAGAGAGGAATGAAAGGAGCTAATAATCAGACCCTCTGTCAATTGGCCACTTTAAAATCCCCCGCCCCCCCATCCTTTTTCCCACGATATAATGTGATTATGAATACTTCAATCTCTCATTTGCCCGGCTGGTTTTAAAACCAGTTTTTTTTTTAAAGGTATGCGTGTCTCACCGCCTGTCATAACTGACCACACAAAGGGCCGAGAGCGAGGGGGAATTGTGATCTGCCGGGGTCTCATTGATTCCTTATAGAGTCAACATGGACATCGATGTATGGATAAACAGGACGCGGAGAGGCGGATGGTCTAACAGGATCAAAGGTTGAAGCTGCTGTGTGATGTCAGGGTGTCAGAACACGTGGGTTTGAATGGGAAACGCTGTATGTGTATTGGGCGGTTGGAACTGAGACATTTTAAACATCAGGACAACTGAGCACAATTAAGACAAGCTAGGCTAGCACATCAATAAAGAGCAGAAATGACCGTACGCAGGCACACATATGCACAGCAAGATGGACAGACAGGCAGACTGCAAGACAAGGCAGGCAGACAGACAGGCAGACTGCAAGACAAGGCAGGCAGACCGACAGACAGGCAGACTGCAAGACAAGGCAGGCAGACCGACAGACAGGCAGACTGCAAGACAAGCAGACAGACAGGCAGACTTACAGCAGAGACAGTTGGTTCTGTCGTCTGATGAGAGCATTCTTCTTGTTGACCAGCATGAACCACTCCTGCATCGTGGCCTCCTCCTCCTCCTTGTTGTTCCCTGGAACGAGCACACACACACACACAGCCCTGTAACTGCTGGTTCACACACACACACACAGCCCTGTAACTGCTGGTTCACACACACACACACACAGCCCTGTAACTGCTGGTTCACACACACACACACAGCCCTGTAACTGCTGGTTCACACACACACACACAGCCCTGTAACTGCTGGTTCACACACACACACACACACAGCCCTGTAACTGCTGGTTCACACACACACACACACACAGCCCTGTAACTGCTGGTTCACACACACACACACAGCCCTGTAACTGCTGGTTCACACACACACACACAGCCCTGTAACTGCTGGTTCACACACACACACACAGCCCTGTAACTGCTGGTTCACACACACACACACACAGCCCTGTAACTGCTGGTTCACACACACACACACAGCCCTGTAACTGCTGGTTCACACACACACACACAGCCCTGTAACTGCTGGTTCACACACACACACACAGCCCTGTAACTGCTGGTTCACACACACACACACAGCCCTGTAACTGCTGGTTCACACACACACACACACAGCCCTGTAACTGCTGGTTCACACACACACACACAGCCCTGTAACTGCTGGTTCACACACACACACACAGCCCTGTAACTGCTGGTTCACACACACACACACAGCCCTGTAACTGCTGGTTCACACACACACACACAGCCCTGTAACTGCTGGTTCACACACACACACACAGCCCTGTAACTGCTGGTTCACACACACACACACAGCCCTGTAACTGCTGGTTCACACACACACACACAGCCCTGTAACTGCTGGTTCACACACACACACACAGCCCTGTAACTGCTGGTTCACACACACACACACAGCCCTGTAACTGCTGGTTCACACACACACACACAGCCCTGTAACTGCTGGTTCACACACACACACACAGCCCTGTAACTGCTGGTTCACACACACACACACAGCCCTGTAACTGCTGGTTCACACACACACACACAGCCCTGTAACTGCTGGTTCACACACACACACACAGCCCTGTAACTGCTGGTTCACACACACACACACAGCCCTGTAACTGCTGGTTCACACACACACACACAGCCCTGTAACTGCTGGTTCACACACACACACACAGCCCTGTAACTGCTGGTTCACACACACACACACAGCCCTGTAACTGCTGGTTCACACACACACACACAGCCCTGTAACTGCTGGTTCACACACACACACACAGCCCTGTAACTGCTGGTTCACACACACACACACAGCCCTGTAACTGCTGGTTCACACACACACACACAGCCCTGTAACTGCTGGTTCACACACACTCACCACCACCAAGCTGGAAATAATGTTTAAATACAAATCTGAAAACGACAATGAAAACCATCACAAACATCCCTCAGGTATCCCATATTGAGCACCACAAACACATTGACTAACGTAAATAAACATAACACTCAGGGAGATGCTATTTGTGCCATTACTCCAGGCTGGCTGGCTGTGTGTGTGTGTGGATGTGTGTGTGTACACGCACGCGTCTTAACTGGGTAAACGCTTGCGTCGCCCTATGCCTTCACAACGTCAATATGACTTCAACCGGTGGCGGGATTAACTCTGCGATTACCAGTCAAGCTCTTTTATAGACTGGAGCCCTGCGCTGTAGGCAGTGCATATCCCTCTCATCACTCAGCGGGCCGGCAAACACACAGTGCCTCGACATACTGAAGTAGCACCTCGACCTGCTAACATGGCACCTCTGCATACTAACGTGATACCTCGACCGGCTAACACGCTCTATACACAACTTTGAGGTTTGCCCGCGCTAGCGAGCGCCTATTGTAAATGTCAGTCTCAAGCCTGAGGTCAAACCTTTGGTTCACACGGCTGAATCGTGCTTTATGTTGAGGCTCGGTAATAAGCCTCTTGGCTTGTTAATGTGTTCTGAATGCAATATCATGGTATGTTTGAAAGGTATGTTGAGCCAAAGGGAAAACAACTCTCAAGTCCCTGTCAGATCTGTGTGTGTGTGTTTGTGGTTTGAGTCAGTGAAGTGTGTGTCGAGATGTACGGATGTACTCAGTGTCGGGTATTAGCAGCATTACACTGACACTCATTATGTCTTCTGAAGGGGAAGGAGGGGAGAGATGAGAGATCTCTTTAGGGCTTATGTTTTCACCTCTCGCAGTCTTTCACGCTCTCTGTCTCTCTACCAACTCAGCAGGTTCCCTCATAGCTGACATGATCTGACAAGCCTAGACAATAGAATTTGCATGAGGACACAACACTCATATTTGTAATTGGGTAGGCAGAGGGAGAGAAAGAGAGACTAGGGAAGAGATTAAGAAAGGGGCGCCCATTTTTATACGAGTAATGCTGTGATCACAAAGTTTGGTGTAGGACTATCCGTTTCAGTTCCTCAGACGAGAAGAGAGACGAGAGAGTCATCTGGGCAGTGTGTGTGTGTGTCTGTGTGTCTTTCTCACACCCACCGCAGTGTCACTCAAGCCGGAAAAGAGGGATTGTTCTGCACCGAGGATGACAATAGGCTGCTGTACGAACATTTCGGATGCTCTGAGCTATACCAGATGTATGTAATTTCATTTAGGAGTGTGTGTGTGTGTGTGTGCGAGTCAAAAGGGATGTCAGGATTTATAGAATCGCCGGGACCTGGATTACTGTAGTCAACTTTGAAATGGACGACATTTGGGTGGGGGGGATAAACCCCCACTCTGACAGGTCATTGTACCGCCACACTGTCATATAAAACAAGCAAATAATAATGGCCGATATTAAGCTCCTGTGACATTGTGGCGAGGCGGGAGGAAGACGAGGGGGGGATTAGGGAAGCTATCCCCCCGCCGCCAGCCGCCCTCATCCTTGAATGGAGGGGAGGGGGGGGGCTGGGGGGGGGGCTCCGGGTGAGAGGGGATGTGGGAAGAGAAGGAGATGGAGGAGGGAGAGGTGGAATGGAGGATAGAAAAATAAATGATTAAACCGTTGGGAGAGAGAAGTTTGGGTGAGAAAAAAGGAGTGATTTGGGATGGGGAACATAGTGAAGGGGAGAAAGGCAGGTGCGGAGTAAGATAGGGAGGAGCAAGTGGAAGGAGCTGGAATGGTCTAGAGGGGCAGAGGAAGGTGAATGGAGGGAGGGGGGTTAGGGCAGAGAACAGCTGCTTGTTTACCTCTTTGTCAAGCTCAACTCTGACCTCAAGACACCTCAGGTGTCTGCTTTGTTCTCTACCAGCCACGCACACACACATACACGACACAAACAAAGGTGTCCCTTAAAACATCCTGAGTTGTCTAGTTGTTCTGTAAGCACATTGGGACGGTCCTCCACATAATACACCGTGTGTGACACGATGTGTTAAAGGCTCACCCCCCTCTCTTATACCTCCAGACCGGGGTTTTTTCTTACACTGTCTAAGGGATGAAAAGGCTTTATGAAACCCCACTAGCTTCCCGTACCAAAATGGTCAAGCACACATACGTCGAGATACAATCAAAGGCCGGACACACGCTCACACAGAAACAAACAAGATACTCGCGATAGATCCTAGCACTTGATCAGATTTCCGTTTGTCCTCACACACACACAACAAAGAACACGGTGCATCACGAGGCTCATGGCCAAGTAGAGAACGTCTGTGTGGGTGAGCAAGCTAGCTTCTATAGCCAAATAAGATTAAGATAGCCATCTTGGCCCGTGTTCCATTCAGACCAGATAGGAATAATGAAAACCCCCTGTGGTGCTAAACCTGCAGCTTGTCCTGGTGGCCCACACTGATTATCACCTGACAGCTACACCCAGTGACACACACACACACACACACACACACACACACACACACTGACTTGAACCATGCAAATTAAAAAAATATTTTGGGACTGGTGCAGACACTTTTGTAAATCAGTGAATTGTTAAGTGAACGGTTTACATCGTTGGAAGCCAAACTTAGTTCCTCTGTTTTCAATCAAATGGCTGCATGTTATGATTTGATCCAACCTCACCAGTAATAATTGGCTTGACGGGTCAGGCAAAAACCATTGTTTCTGTCAATAAAGGAACACTGGACAAAGGGAAGTGAAGGGGAATAAAAGAGAACAAGAGAGAAAATAAATATCATATAGCCTGTGATCACAGCACGCTCTTCTCATTTCTTATCCGTCCATTTTTCTGTTTAATCCAATGAAAAATAATCCAATTTGTCAATCAGACTTTTTAAAAGGGAACGGTGTGTGTGTGTGTGTGTGTGTGTGTGTGTGTGTGTGTGTGTGTGGGCATGGAGGGGTGGGGAGGGGGGTGCAGCACACAGCAACTTCTGCTCTTGGGCTGAGTCCTGAACGCTCCACAGTGTTTGATTGTGTAACGAGCCTCGTGGTCTGCTCTCCGCTCTCCCTTCTGCTGCTGCTGTGGGTGTCCAGCGGGGACCACGAGGACGGAGACAAACACAAAGGCAATGAAGAATGGGGGGGGGGGGGGGGGAGCACAAGATGAACATTGTTTCCCGTGATTAAGTAAGAGCTCATTAAGAAGCCGTCGCCGTGGCGATCTGAATATGCATGAAGGGGGTGGGGGTTGGGGCTGAAGTAATCTGATGGGTTTGCAGTGGTGGTGACCGGAGGGGGTGCGGGGATTGTGGGTAAGTAAGTAGCCTACTAAAGGCTTGATTTAATTACTGTGAGTGGCCGACCAAGCTAAAGGAGCTAGTGCCTTGTTAGCGGACAACAGAGAGTGTGTGTGTGTGTGTGTGTGTGTGTGTGTGAGAGAATTAGAGAGTGTGTGTGAGGGAGCAAGAGTGTGTGTGTTTGTGTGTGTGAGAAAGAGAGAAAGAACCCACTAGCAGGCTAGCTAGTTTAGCTTTGGTCTAGCCTTCTAGCGCTAATCTTCTGGATAAGGCAAAGCAGGCCTTTGTACCAGAGAAGAGGACTGTCACTGGTGGCATAACAGGTCAAACACATTCTCTCTTGTTCAAGCCAAACTGGTTAAATGCTAACTCAATTTCAGCCTCTCTTCGGGCACTCTCTTTTATATTCCCAAGGGCTGGCTTTAAAGGACAGCTACACAGTTACCCAAATTAACCAAGCCCTCCAATCTCGATCAAATTATTGAAATGACAATTACAATGTAAACCAAAAATCACCAATAGGCTATTGCAACTCATATCCCAGTCACACACTTTCCATCTCCATTTTCCACCCCCCCCGCCCCTCCTCTCCACATCTCTCCCGGAGCAGCGTGGAGGGTTTTAGGGAGGGTGGAAGGCCTTTTCTCTTTCTTCAATGCTACAATGGTCTGGCGAATGGAGCAAATTCCTGCTTTATTGAACCTGGATATAATGTCTGTGAATGGAACACATTAACCAATTCATTCTTGCCTCCCTCGGTAAAGGAAGAGAAGAAAATTGTGGGGGGGGGGGGGGGGAGGGAGAGACGGAAAATAAGCCTCCCCTCGTACAGGTTTCAATGGCCGCCTTTTCCACTGGTGTCAATTGTCAACGAATGCTTGCTTTACGGCTTACAATGACAGCAGAGGGGAGGGGGGGTGGGGGTGGGAGATGGAGAGAGGAGGCGGAGGGAGGGAATTCATAATCATAAGTGGTGTTAAACGGCAGGGAGACAAACTCGGAGGGCGAGGAGAGGGGTCGGCAAAGTCGCTTTTAATGAGATGGGTACTTTGAGTCTGTACATACACCGTTATCACCCCCAGCGCCTTTCATGTCATTGTCTGAATGTGTGTTCCCTGTGTGTGTGTGTGTGTCAGTGAGAACGCTCGACACAGATGATGGGTTTGCCCCCCCAAATATTTCTTCCCCTCATCTCCCTCGCTCTCCATCACTTCTCCCTCTCGGTACACACCCCCCTGGACAAACACTGCCAACCCAGAAGCTAGCAGCCTGACAACCTCCAAACACCTCTCACTTCACCGCAAAGTTCTGTGTCTGTGTGTGTGTGTGTGTGTGTGTAAGGAGTAAGGTTGGGAGAGTCTTGTGCAAACAACCCTCAGTAATAGATTTCCTCTTAAGCTGAAATGTGTATTTCGGTAGTTCACCTTGCTGAACAGAGACTCTCATCAGAGCCTCTAATCCAGCTACTCCCCTCCTTTTGTTTTTCCACATTTCCATAGGGTTTATTTCGGAAAAACCATTCGCATGTAGAAAAAGTGGGTCAGACGACACCAGAAGTCATACCGCCAGTAAATTCATTTTGTCTTGCAGCATCAGACGAGCCGTGACAATCACACAAATACACTCCTCCACTCCCCTTCCTCTCTCCCTCGCTCCCCCACTCCATCAAATTGTGTTTTTCCTCCCAATCAATAAACATTATCAGACAGTGGCAGACTATGGGCTGGTGGCAGCAGTCCCTCTGTCTGTCTCTTCAGGTTCCCACTGTCCTGTCTCTCCTCTCTCTCTCCAGGTTCCCACTGTCCTGTCTCTCCTCTCTCTCTCCAGGTTCCCACTGTCCTGTCTCTCCTCTCTCTCTCCAGGTTCCCACTGTCCTATCTCTCCTCTCTCTCTTCAGGTTCCCACTGTCCTGTCTCTCCTCTCTCTCTTCAGGTTCCCACTGTCCTGTCTCTCCTCTCTCTCTTCAGGTTCCCACTGTCCTGTCTCTCCTCTCTCTCTTCAGGTTCCCACTGTCCTGTCCATCTCAGCCCGGGTTAGAAGGCCAGACGGCTGTACAGAAGACGCGCGCACAGACACACGCGCACACGCACACAAACACGCGTTAGCGACATAAGCTTGCCTCGCTAGCACACACTTAGAAACAGATAGAGAAATTAACCAGATAGACAGGGACACATTGATACCACGGCACCATTGGGCCGTATGCGCACACACACACATATATGAACGCACATCATAGCGCAGTATCTGTATAAACCTAACCACAATATGAAAGATGAACAAAGCAGTACTGAACGTTTATTTCTACTCCCAAGTAATCATCATAAAGTTGAACAAAATCCAGCGACATTCTAAATCTACAACCATAACAATTTTTATATACAGTACACTAATTTAAGTGTCTGAGAAACCTGGAAACCATTTCTAACAAAAATATCCAAAAAAATACTCAAATTATCTATTGGAGGTAGAAAATAAACCTTTCTTATTGCTTTACTTTTTTCTCCGGCACTTTAGGCTAGCTCGGGCTGTGTTGTACGTGGCGTGTCTGAATCAAGAGCATTTCGACAAGACCATAACACTTCAGGTAATTAATATAGCAAGAAGGGGCAGATGGGGGGATAGGGGGAGACAGTGTGTGTGTGTGTGTGCCAGTAGCAATTGAGTAGCTGACAGTAGCTCACCTGGTGTTACCCCCCTATAAGGTACATCATTAAGCCCTCTTTTGACTATACAACCTCCTGAACAATGCCCTCGCCTGGTATTCCTCTACCTCCACTCGACTGGGACTCTCCAAGGCACTGTGTGTAAGAGCTGAGAGGAAGAGAGGAAGCTATCTGGGGCCTAATAATCTCATGACAAAAGCCAAAAGACATCATCCTATTAACGGAGGAGTGATCTCCACACTCCCTAATGCGAGGTACTTCTGCCACAGGGGGGCTTTTTTGATTATTAGCAGGGAAGAGTGGGTGCAATTATGGAGGGGGGGGGGGGGGGGGGTGTGGAGGGTCCAGGGGCAGGACGGAGAGAAAGAGAAGGAGACAGAGTGAGATAGATAGATAGGGACCACATGCTAAGTGCAGGCTGCATACCGCTCCCTTTCATTCGGGGGTCTTTCTCTGTAGAACGAGACCCCCTTGTTGCTTGAGGGACCTTTACAGGGAGCGAGTGTGTTAAGTGTCGGTGTGTGTTAAGTGTGTACAGAAGAGGGGGCCGTTATATAAGAGGTGTCAGCATCATGCACATGTACCAAGCACATGCATCAAGGAGAGAGAGAGACAATTAGAAAGAGAGAAACAGAAGAGAGAAAGAGATAGCGGGAGAAGGGAGGAGACACAGGACAGAAAGAGAGACAGACAGAGACAGACGAGAGACAGACACAGACAGACAGAGACAGGCAGCATAGAAGCCCCTATGGCTCCTACTCTATGAGCCTCAGGTTTCACTTGTGGGACAAAAAAACCCTGCAGTGCAGAGGAGTGACGTCGCGAAGTATCGCGCCAACGTAAAATACAAGACATGCTCATCTCTATGATCATCTCAACGTAGTCAATGATCTCCTGTTGAATATGCTACACTAAATACATACCTTGAGGACCTGGGCCTAGCCCATGGTGTCACTTTCACTCCCTCTCTATGTTTTAGCCTCATCCTCTCCCCACCTCTCTCTCTCTTTCTCCATTGAATTCCCCCTTCTCCCAAGCTGGAAGCAAAATAGGCTGTGGAGAGGTGGGTAAAGGTCTAGTGGTGTGTATGTGTGTGTGTGTGTGTGTGTGAGTTAGTGTGTGTGTGGAGGGGTTTATCAGTGTGATCCGGGCGATTGGCCCCTGCTATCTGGGGATGATGACCCCGCAGAATGTCAACAGCTCAGCTCATCCCTGGAGCTGGAGGGAGCGACTATGGCCAGTTATAATCTGCTGGCCCTCGCGACACCCTCCAATCAGGGCTGGGATTGCACACACACACACTGTCAGTCGTGTTCCACGGGCCCCGATATGGCTCGCGTACAAGCCTGCCTGCTGCCTGCTTATTTCCTGCTTTAAAGATGTGATGAACATTTAACAGCACAATGAATTCATTCTTCTGATACAACCCTCCCCTTCCTCTCCATCCATCTCCCGTCTATCATTCTACTCAAGTCATTTTGGTGACCCTGGTTTGTAGGTTATCAACCTTCAAAGGAAGACCTTTATCAACCACTAAATTGCGGCAAGGCCTCTTTTCTTTAACCAACGATTGAATACTGAAAAATGTAAATGCGGTCCATCCTATTGTGCTCACCGACGTACGAATGCACGCTCTCACACGCACTGGTTGACTGTCGGTTATGGCTGTGTGATACGGACCAGATGTTACAGAAACGATCAACAATTGAAGGAACAATGGATGGGGGTGTGGTGATCGTCGGGTGGGGGGTGGGGAGGTTGGAATAAATGAATGGCCAATTCTTAGCCCTGCTTTGATGGAATTAAGAGCACTCCTTTTCTCAATGTGCCATGTGAACGGCTGTGGCGTTCAACACTCTCCTCCCTCTCCCTCTCTTTCTCCCCCTCTCCCCCCTACTCTCTTTTTCCTCCCTCTCCTGCAGTTGCCCCTCTCTCCCTTCTTCTCTTTGACAAGGAGGGCCACCCAGCAGAAAGCAACTGATGCAAAACGCCAGAGTAATCCCCTCTCTCCCCCCTCTCTCTCTCTCAATCTCTCTCTCTCCCTCACTCATCCCCCCCCGCCCTCCCCCTTTCTCTCGCCATGCTTTAGTCTTTAACACAGCAGCCATTATCTCTGGGATTTAGCCAAGCCTTCATGTATTTGTTAGGGCCTTGGGTTAGTTGGTTCTTCACTGCTACTTCGTTTGCCTGAGTCACAGGAGCCCACCTAGGCCCCTCGCTGGGCTCCTATTCCAATGTAAATAGATTTGTATAGAGGGGGGCTACAATGCCATCTAGCTGGGGTCTGGCGAGCACCAGCCTTAAGGGATGTGGTGCTCAAACACAAGCTCCAGAGGACAGAAAAATGTGTCTGTGTGTGTGAGAGAGAGAGGGGGTGGTTTTGGTGAGTAAAGCCAGGTAGGAGGTTTCTCCCTGAGTGTATGTTCACACACACACACAGAGTTGTTAAACATCCGGGTTCTTGAGGAGGAGTGGAGGGAGGGGTGGAGGGGTGGAGTGACTTTTGATTGTGAGCAGAAAGACAAAGCCAGGCTCCCTGCAGAGAGCACCTCACCAGACAGCTTGCATACAACATCTGGCCCCTCAACAGTTGTGTCAGCGCTCAAGTGATCTGTCGGGAACTAGCATTTGGGTGAAGGAACATACAAGGCGAGAGACAGGCCCGCTAAGAGATGATACAACAACAACAAAGGGTGAGGGGAGGAGAGGGAGCTTATAGAAATACACCCTTATAGAGAAAGAGTGAGAGAGAGAGAGAGAGAGAGAGAGAGAGACAGAGAGAGAGAGAAACAGACAAGCGTGATAACCCCCAGAGGAGCTGCCCCCTGGTCTGCTGACAGACAGCCCGGGCCTGCTTTGCATAATTGGGCCCGCCCCCTCCATTAGCGAAGGGGAGGCATGCTCACCCCCCCCCCCCCCCCCCCCCCCCCCCCCCCGGGGACATGGGGATGTTAGAACAAATTTGAGAGGTGTCATATTGCACGCCTTTCCGCAGGAGGCCGGAGCGGTTAATGTTGAATTTGCTTAATGAATTAATCGGCGACTCAAGTAATGGCTGTGCGTGTGCTAACACCATTAGTCATCCTCCCTTACAGCTTGATTGTGGATTCTGGGGTTTCCTTCCACTCCCTCCCTCCCTCCCCCCCTCTCCTCTATTCAAGGTTTGCTTAAGGACAGCCAAAAATATCCTCCCTTTGTTATAATCAGCCTCAATACTAAATACTACTGTATCGCTCAAGAAATAGCGTATTATCCCTAAAACCTGGCACTAACAGGGCAGCACAAACGCTAAGCACCGTCCCCCCCCCTCCCCCCACATACTCAGGCATGGAGAGTCAATATACACATGTTAACTGTCCCCCCTAAACTGCTATTCAAATGGGAATGTATTGGGAAAGACAGCTGTTGGAATCTGTAGCCCGGAGTGGTCATTACAATGGGAAATGGAATGGAAGGGGGGAATGACAAGAGTGGCATAGTGGGCAGGCGTGTTAGCAACTGAATGGTGTCATTACCGACCCAGCCCCGGTCATTAACCTGCATTGTCGAGTGCTTCTGCGTCAGTTACCATGAGAAAGGCTCTATTAATTGACTGGCATAGCTGAAATTCAATTATGTCATTGGGCAGCAATTTGTTAACCAAATAATGATCAATTATGCAAAAGACTGCACCCCCACTCCACCATAAACCACAGGCCTATAGTAGCATCCACCCAAAAATTCAAATTAATTTCCCTAAATACGCAAACAAAATAAAGTTTACATTAGAACACAAACACGAAGCATACATAAAAACGGATTAAAATGTCTCAGAGCTTAAATTCAAAACCAAAACGCAGAGATAATTTCAAATCAAAGGAAATATTTTGCATTGGAAAATAAACAGGACTAAGCTCCAACACAAAAAAAAAAAACTAGAAACAAAAACTAAAAAGCCACTCTCTGTCCCTGTGCCATAAGGTTTTTGGGGCTGTGTGAATGGATGTACTCTTGCACTGTGTGTGTGTGTGTGTGAGTGAGTGTGTGTGTGTGTTTGTGTGGATTTGCTTGGCAGCTCTTTTTTTTGGAGGGGGAGGGACTTCTGCTGGGGTCGCAGTTGGAGTGGCGGCTGATAAAAGCAATGGCGGGACGGTGCAATAAAGAGGAGATTATCATAAGCACCCCCCCCCCCCCCCCCACCCCCCCCCCCCCCCCCCCAAATGTTAATCGGCCCTATCACTGGCGGCCCGAGAGGCAGCCCCCCATCACACCCAGCAACTTTAGCTCGCACCAAAAATGATTCGAAGACCCAAAGCAGCCAAACCGCAAACAAGAAGGACACGAAGGGGGGATATAGGATACAGAGGAAAAGAGAAAGGAAAGAGGAGGAAGGGAAGGAGGGAGGGAAGGAGGGAGGGAAGGAGGGGAGGCTGGACGCCAATTATTTCTTATGCAGGTTTTAATGATCAAAATCTAAATAACAAGTCTTAGGATGGCAGTGGGCAGTTAGTTACTGTCCCCGCCCCCCCCCCCCCCCCCTCAACCCCAGCGCTGCCTTCCCCTCCTCTCCACCCCTACCTCCCTCCCGTCGACTTCATCCACCCCAGCTCGTTTTATCTGAGGATTCTCAGACAATGCCTAGAGGATCCCCGCTCCCTAATCTTCCTAAAAATCCCCCTTTCATCCTGACTGTTAAAGAATGTTTGAAAGAGTTGACACCGAGCTGGGAAGAAGAGGGGAAAAAAAAATGTGAAAGAAAAAAAATGCACATCTGGGAATGGAAGGATGGGGAGGTAGGGGGTTAAAGTGAAAGAGTCGGAGTGGACTGGAGGGGGGTGGGGGGGGGGGGTGTTTGTGAAGAAGAGTCCCCTTGCAAGTTAACTAATTAAATAGTTTTGCTGCTCAAACATTCAAATGGCCGAGAAGATTAAGTGAGGGAGGGCGGGTCTAATCTGGGTTCTAACTCAATGAAACCCGGCGGCCACTGGCACACACAGAAAACAAGCCAAAACAACCATTGTTTGAACCACTTAAAAACAAGAGGAAAAATGGAAATGTGTTCACATTGCTAACGGCACACACAGCTTTTATTTAAAATTGTTTTGTTGTGGAGAAAACTGCAACGTTAGTATTACCTATTAAGGGGTCTATTAGCCTGTCCTCTTAACGAGGAAATGTAAGCAGGTTGCAGACGATATCAACTCGGGAATCCTTTTCAATCCTGCGTCACGCACTAAAGGCAAACTGTTGAGGAAGTTGCTTTTTCTTCCTTTCACCAGAGCAAAACACAAGAGGAAACAGACATTCCGTGTAAACACAATTTGAGAGAGACTATTGGAGAAAAAGGAACTGGCGACAACACTACGACAAATAATGAAGTGAGAGCGCTAATTTCCGGCGACACCAGAGGCCTCTCTTTCTCCTCTCAGAACTGGGGAGGGTATTATGGTCCCATCACTTTTTCTCCTCTTAGTGCTGAAAGATTATACTGGTTATCCCATTAAAGTTGGTAAAATGCCATTCTTGTGTCTTTAAGCTCTCACACAGGAGGTCAACACGAGGCTGCCCGTGCTTACAAGGCAGGCGCGGATGTAATCGGCCCAAAGTTACAATAATTAATGTTAAGCTTCTTTAGCAATACGTCTCTGAAAGAACGGGTCCTGATAATATACTTAAAGCTGTGCCGGCTGTTTGTGTTGCCACAACGAGGCGGGAAGTGTGTGTGTGTGGCGCGTGAGAAGAGAAATGCATCCCCCCCATGCCACTCACGTCGCTGAGCTTAAATCTTTAGTCAAACTAGTGGCTGACGCCACCACAACACTGGCTTATACCGACGGGCGCGCGAGCACAGGAGAGGTACACACTTCTTCTTTAAAGCTGAAGAAATATGAACTTGCGCACACACACACACAACAAACGTCACCACGAGAGCCGGAGAAAGATACGGCCTAATATCAAACCCCGGAATATTGACACCTACAACAGCACCATATTTACATAACCGACCATACACGCTGTGTCTAAAGACACCTCTCTTTTTCACAGCTACTGTACAGTCGAAAGATGCGCCCCCATCCGGCACGGCTCCAGGGCGACAGGTGGACGAGGTGTCGACACAGCACCCAGAACACAGGAGCAGCTGGGAGGGCCCACTCAAACGGCAGCATTCAGATGTGAAGGCATGTGCGCCCCTCTCCTGGCATACAGGACTGGAGGAGAGGATCTAGGGGCTGGCTGGCTGTAAACTTGCATTAAGCCCTCGCTGGATCCTTCTGGAAAGATTCTCCCGCTCCCCGACGCCCAGACACAAAAAGGGATTAGGGGCTGGTTGCAATAAAACCCTGTGTCAATCTTATCGGCCTCAAGAGCAATTTTTAAACGTATGTTAATCTCGGGGTCTAAAACTCATTCTTCTCTCTTCTCCCTGTGTTGTTTATCTCTTATCACATGCTCAGTAGGTGAGGGGCTGGCTCGCCGGCACGGCTAAATGCCATTATTTGGATAATTGCGTCCATTGTTACGGGTTATATATTCATTTCGAAATTGTATGTGTGTGTAAATAGGCGCTGGGGCCAGGTAGGGGGTTGCAGGGTGTATTCAAAAAGGGGCCAGAGGATTCCGACAGGCAAAGAATACATTTGAATGCTTTCCAGTATCTGAGGCTTGAATTTCAATAAAAGAGTCAGATATTTACAGGGCTTTCTTTCTGCACAATAGCCATTCAAGACATGACACATACACAGTCAAAAGTATATTAGTGGTTCTATTTAGTGGTACTGTAACTAATAAAGACATTAAGTGACAGAACCTTGTTGAGCTAACATGACCTGCTATGCAAACACCATGTAAAACACAC
This sequence comes from Hypomesus transpacificus, assembly GCF_021917145.1. NCBI lineage: Eukaryota > Metazoa > Chordata > Actinopteri > Osmeriformes > Osmeridae > Hypomesus > Hypomesus transpacificus. The sequence goes on from NC_061070.1 coordinate 9,014,342, forward strand.
AAATGCATGGTAAGTGGCAGCAATCCTATTTAAGATAAATGAATTAAAGTGGTATAATTAGAATAACTAATATAAACCAAAACAATTATATAATTTCAATAAAACCCATATAAATACTTAATGTCAACATCCATTAACAGCACCCCTTCCTCTCCTTCCTATGTTACCGTCATAAGGTTAGGTGAACGCTGTCCCGGCGTTGCAGCTGTGAAGGACACTGCTTCCCCCGGCGCAGAAATAACAAGTTCATTAGGCAAAGGGCCGCCCCCAGGAATTCAAATTCCCCCCCCGACCCCAGCTGGCTGCTGATTGGCTGGCCGGGGCGGCACTGCGGGCCTCATTAGAGCCCAGCAGTAATTAAGAGTTGTTAGAAAGTGAATTCTCCAACCGCAGATTAGAAAATTAAACTATTTACTGATTACATATTAATAGAAGACAACAATGGCGCTTGCCATAAGCTTGGAAGGCAACCAAGGAATAAATCTGTGTACTTAATTACCATAAACAATGGGGGCATAGAAATGGAGTTTTATGCACACTCCCTCCTGTAATGTGTCTGATATCAGAAGACACTTGACAATTCTTGTTCAATTATCTCTATTATTTAACGTGCTGTGAACTGCCTCTGAGTAAATAAATTAACCACCCCAATTACTTTGAATTCATCTGGGGAGCCCCCGACGTAATAGAAAACGCTGCAGAAATTCTGCATTGTGCCTTAACTGGGGAACGGGGGGGAACGGGGGGGGGAAGGAAGGAGAGAGAGGAAGGGGAGAAAGAGAGAGATACCGAAATGAAAGACTGAAATGGCATGGCAGGGAGAAAGAGAGGGAGGGAAATGATAAGACAGAGCGATGGGAGGGATAGAAAAAAAGAGAGAGGGAACGAGAGAAGAGGAAGAGAGGGGGGGTGGGGGCACAGCAAACCTGAACCAGAATTCTGCTGAAGCAGAGAGCAGAAATCAGTCACGGGTCAGTGTCATGTCTCCTCAGACATCCTCATCAGACCTAACAGCTGTCCGGGCCATGCACAGCAGAGACGCACAACACACCACACCAGGCAGAGTCACACATCTGAACTTTACCATGGCAAGACCCGGACGTACTGCTAGTTTGCACCAGGGCAATGTTTCCACCTATACTTCAGTGAAAGGGAATACAGTAAAAAACAAAACAAACAAAAAGATCAGAAAAACACAACTTACCCATCTTGTGATTACTTTTATATTACAAGTATTATTTCTTTAACCTGGATGTGATCACTACATTGCATGTTTGTACATATATACTGCATGTCTGTACTGTATTTATGTTTGGCCACCATCAATGTTTAACATGAATAACAAATGAATCATCTTCTAAAGTCCCTTTAATCAATGGCAGTGATGTCCTTCTAGAAACCCCATTCTTTCTAGATCCTAGCCTCAGTCAGTAAACACAGACCATGCCCTCCATGTTGCTCCTCAGCCACTAGCAGTGGAGTAGCTGGTGTTCCTGAACGACAGGCTAGTCCTGTTTCCCAGTGGGCCGAGACTCGTGCACTCGGCTGCTGGGGGAACAGACCGCAGCCTGCAAGCTGCACGTCTTGCGGAGCGCTGACTGACTTTGGGAGACGGCTACTGCAGGCTGCCCGTATTATTTTCAATCAAGGCGCAGCCTGGTGACTCACAGGGTAGAGCGCCTGGTGACTCACAGGGTAGAGCGCCTGGAGACTCACAGGGTAGAGCGCCTGGAGACTCACAGGGTAGAGCGCCTGGAGACTCACAGGGTAGAGCGCCTGGTGGCTCACAGGGTAGAGCGCCTGGAGACTCACAGGGTAGAGCGCCTGGAGACTCACAGGGTAGAGCGCCTGGAGACTCACAGGGTAGAGCGCCTGGTGGCTCACAGGGTAGAGCGCCTGGTGGCTCACAGGGTAGAGCGCCTGGAGACTCACAGGGTAGAGCGCCTGGAGACTCACAGGGTAGAGCGCCTGGTGGCTCACAGGGTAGAGCGCCTGGTGGCTCACAGGGTAGAGCGCCTGGTGACTCACAGGGTAGAGCGCCTGGAGACTCACAGGGTAGAGCGCCTGGAGACTCACAGGGTAGAGCGCCTGGAGACTCACAGGGTAGAGCGCCTGGAGACTCACAGGGTAGAGCGCCTGGTGGCTCACAGGGTAGAGCGCCTGGTGGCTCACAGGGTAGAGCGCCTGGAGACTCACAGGGTAGAGCGCCTGGAGACTCACAGGGTAGAGCGCCTGGTGGCTCACAGGGTAGAGCGCCTGGTGGCTCACAGGGTAGAGCGCCTGGTGGCTCACAGGGTAGAGCGCCTGGTGACTCACAGGGTAGAGCGCCTGGAGACTCACAGGGTAGAGCGCCTGGAGACTCACAGGGTAGAGCGCCTGGTGGCTCACAGGGTAGAGCGCCTGGAGACTCACAGGGTAGAGCGCCTGGTGGCTCACAGGGTAGAGCGCCTGGAGACTCACAGGGTAGAGCGCCTGGTGGCTCACAGGGTAGAGCGCCTGGAGACTCAATGGGTAGAGCGCCTGCTAGAGCGCGTAGCACCTAGGCCGAGGCCTTACAGCAGGAGCCCCCACATTGGGCCTTCTCCTGCATGTCCTCCCCCACTCTCTTTCTACATCGCCTGTCCCTTTACCCTGTCACTATTGCAATAAAACAGGAATGCAGAAAATATTAAAGGTTCCGATAACCCAATTGGCACTAAACATAATTGTAGCATAAGTACAGGTTTGACTGGTTGTATTTCACAAAAGCTTTCATGTAGCAGTTACCTCATTCCAAATGAAGCCCTTGGGCACATCATAAATTGCATTCCTTCTACTTTACTCAAAGTACTACATCTGTGCTTACCTAGTGCATACTTGTTGCAGACAGTCTGAATGAAATAAGGTGGTCAGAGCAGTGCTGGTTGCATATTGCGAAATGCCACCAGATGCAGTATTAGAGCATACCCCCAACATGTACACTAAGTATTGAAGACAGAGTGAATCCTAATTGGATGGTAGCATGCCATCTGAGAGGCAGGGCTGAGCTGACAATCCCAGTGGGGGAACGGACAGGTTGCACTGTTGGCAGTTAGCAATTCTAAGGCTTTTAGTAGCCTCAGCAGCCGTTAGCATCCTTTCGGACCGGGATCGGAGCAGGTAAAGCAGGGACTCGGAAGGGTTCCTGCAACCCAGACCGACCCGTATCACGCGGAGTCAAGAGCGTGGAGAAGGAACATGAAGTCCCTCGTAAGCCGAGGAGTTTGGGGGAGAGAGGGAGCAGGGGAGGGGAAGCGCGGCATAAAAGCAGCAGCAGTGTTCACTCCCGTGCCGCATTTCCACCATTTCATTTGTGACTGATTGTACAAGGTGGTTTGGATGTGTCCGGGGGAATGTCTGTCCCTGATACACCATTGCTATTCTGTCCTCGCTTGTCTGTTGCCTCTTCTTTCTACAGAATCTCATTTTTCGGGGGGGGGACGGGGGTGTTTGTGTGTGTAGATATATATATATATATATCTCTTTTGGCTGAAGGTGTTTGGAAGTAAATAACCTGGCTCCTTGCTGGGTAGAGCGGGCTTTATCAGTGGAAAAAAGCCCTTCAGATTGACACAATGGCATGGGCTTCAACAGGGGTAGAGGGCATGGAGGGAAGGAGGCGAAAGGAGGAAAGCAAACACAACAAATGGAGAGATAGTCTTGATATCGGCCCAAATGGGATGGGGGGGAGGAGGCGAGTAAATCCCACCGTCCCAGTTTCCCTCTCTCTCCCGCCCTCCCTCCCATCTCGCCATCTCTCCCCCACCTCTCCCTCCCCATTTGAGAAACGGACTCTTGTATGGGGGGGGAATTATTGTTTAGTATCATTGACGAGATGCGTCTCTCAAATTTCAGTTACAGACTCAATAGTGTCGTCCCCACCCCCCACCCCCCCCTGTTGGCTGTGCACACCGTCATGTTTTTGTACAAAGCTTTGCTTACCCCCACCCACCAAATCTAGCGAAACCACACAATCTTGTGCCGTACACTGCCAAAATATACATTTGTTTGTGTTGTGTGCGCGAGCGTGTTGTAGACCATAAGCTGTGTCACGTAGCCATTCACGTTATTTTACAATTCTGTACCCTCCCCCCCCCCCCCTCCATGCTCACCCCCATAACTCAATACAACCCCCCACTCCCCCCCCCCCCTCTCTTATGCAGCGTATCAATGAAGGCCAGATATGTACTAGGGGAGGGCGAAGGGCTGGGGGGGAGGAAGGGGGTGTATCCTTGCATGGTTGAGCGCACTGTTCAATAGTGTGGAGGCTGGCATGGCTGAGGCTGTGGGCCCCTGCTATCAGACCCGGTTATCGTTTCCCCATGAAGGCTCCCTTATCACCCGGGCCCAGAGAGGTCTCCCTTCTTCTTCTTCCATCCCAGACTCCACCCCCCCCCCGCCCCCCCCCCCCCCCTTCTCCCTCATCCCTCCATCACACACACACACCCCTCCGCCACCCCCTCTTTTCATATCCACCATGCGGCAAAACTCAACTGAGTGTGTGTGTGTGCGTGTGTGTGTGTGCGTGCTTGAAGGGGGGAGGGGGGGGAGCTTCAAAGATGCTCACACACATCCCGCCACCAAAAAACTCCAGAAGAGTTTGAGCACGGTGTGTGTGTGTGTGCGCGTGTATGAACGCTCAATTTGCCAAAACAGTTTTCCAGTGTAATTGGGCTTGGGTACCTGTGTCCATGAGATAGCGCAGCCTCTTCTCCACGCGAGCCGCACGCGCGTCTATGTGCCTCTGCTCGCTCTCCAGCGCGGCCAGCTCCCCGACCACATACTGACTGGTGTCTTTGAACGCCTTCTGTGAGAGCAAGGGAGGAGAGGGAAGAGAGGGAGGGAAGAGAGGGAGAGAGGGAGGGAAGAGAGGGAGGGAAGAGAGGGAGAGAGGGAACAGCAGAAAAGAGAGAGGGTGGGAGAGAGCAGTGAGAAAGGCAAGAATAAAGGAAAGGAGACAGGGTAAAAGGAAGGGAGGGAGGAAAAGAGATGAGAAGGAAACAGCAGAAAAGAGAGGGTGAGGGAGAGCAGTGAGAAAGACAAGAATAAAGGAAAGGAGACAAGAGGGGGCGGGACGGGTTGAGGGTGAGAATGGAGGGACGGAAAGGAAGTAGGAGAGAGAAGGGAAGGAAGGAGGATGAGATGGTGAGAATTCATTGGTGGGTTGGTGTTACAGAAAATGTGTTTCTTCTCCCAACAGCTACAGAGGGAACAAAGCGCTGTTTATAGAGGGAGGTGACACGTAAACCTGGCCTGATAGCAGCCCTTGATGTTGCTGCTGTCTAGATGATTCAGCTTTGTCTAGAATCATTGTACAAAGGCCTACAAACAACACCGGTTAGTGGTAGCAAAAACTTGGATGGAAGTTGTCGTCGAGGCCAAGCCGTCTTGGCCCAAACCATGTGACCTGCGTCTCTGATTGGGGTGCTGGTCTGAGTATGTGCTGGGTGAACCTTGGACCCTGAAGGAAGGTCTGGGGGCATGGCCCCCTCGGAAGACAACCTTTGACATTGTGATGCTCCAATGCATCGATGTGGCGCACTCTGAGAGCTAACTTAAGAGGCTCGATCTATGGAGAACTTAGTGCTCTTGCAGGCAATGTTGTGCTTTAGTAAACAATGGAATCAAACACATTGGCTATATAGATAAGCATATATAACAAAAGGTAACACCCACAAAGCATAGCGCCATAGAGTTGAACGCAGTTCATAATGATCATGAAGCTAAATCGACTCGATGTTGAGGAGATCCATCAAAGAAATGAAGCTAAAATCCGTTCCCTGTGTGGAACTTGACGTCTCAGGAAGACAAACATGTTCCATCATGAGCCAACGTGATGAACACGGCTGTGTTGTCAGAGCCGCTGGCAATGCTGTTAGCTAACTAGCCAACGTTAGCTGGCTGCTTGCAATGTTACATGCGTAGTAACATGCGCTCAAAACTGAATACCTTTCTTTACAATAACATCTTTGATGTTGTTCTGAGAAGTGCAACATGTTTTGGCTTCCTCATGAAACTATGGCACAACCAAGTCGACGAGGTTTGGGCTGCCATAGCCTAGGTCATGATATGTAAACACAGGGACTGTAAAGGGAGGTAGTCCTACTGCATTCTGTTCTCTCTCTCTTCCAACATTCTTTATGTCACGCACACAAACCTAATTGGATGATGAGAGGTTATACTGTGTGTGTGTGTGTGTGCGTGCAAAAGATGGACCGCTCGGAGCGTTCCTCAGGCGTATGGGGTCACTATTCCCATCCTGCCCCGCCCAATTAGGGCCGAGTGTCCTCGACCTCGTCTCAACCCTCCTCTCTCTAGGAAAACCACAACCTTCCCATCAGCGCCAAGTCTCTCCGTCTCATCATCCCCACTCCCCCCCTCTTACCACAGGCAGGCCTTAAGCTCCACCCACTGGGACGTTAAGTTCCACCCACTGGGACGTTGAAACACACTCGTTGGGCCGTACACACACACGTTGATGGGTTCAGACCCTGTTTGACCTCCTCTTCACCCCTCTCGTCCTGTTTGGTATATACTCCTGAAGGGGACGCCTCCTCCAAAAGGGTGTGTGTAGGGGGTGGATGTTTATTCATATGTGCCACTAAAGGATGCCCAGGAAATATCTACTGTAAATGTTGTTTTTCCTGCTGATGCACTCGATTTTCTTAATAGGAATGAAACTAGCGAGCGGAAAGAGAGAAACTTTACATTTTTGCGAATCCACACAGGACAGCACTTTTCCCTCCTGCACTCTCTTCAAATGAGTGTGTGTGTGTGTATCTGTCAGGGGGCTGATTCCCAGAACCCCCCCCCCCTCCCCCCCAACACACACACACACACTAACCCCTTCTTGTGCGCCCGCGCCTCTATCACCATATTTTTTTCCCTGGCAAATCAATTTTACACATGATCAGCCCACTCCTCTTGCTGCGCTCGGCCCGGCCGTAATTAAGAGCTGGGAAATTACCATATATATTATATTAATGCAAACATCATTCAGCAGGTAATTCTTGGCTGATCGGGATAATGGAAAGGTTCAACACCCATTAACCCTGGGGCCCAGGCACTGGGGGGTGGGTGAAGGTGGGGGGGGCAGAAAGAGATTTGCTCATACTCTCCCGTGACACACACACATGCGCGTGCCGGCACGCTGACTCTACACACTCCATTTCAAACAAACTGACTTTTAAAACACATCTACGCACACGCTCTTCAAAAGCGAGGGGCCTGCCATTATCTGCTAGTGTAATAATTAACATCTCACAGCCTCATGCCCCCCCCCCCCCCCCTGTTAGATCAATACAGGAAATCTCTTTGTGGAGGGGAAGGAGGAAGTGGTCCCTGATAGACATATCTAAGGGGAGGGAGGGACGGAGGGAGGGACAGAAGTCGAGTCCCATTAAGAATGCATGAGAGTACTTCATCTTCCGTTGGGCGGCGCACGTCCACGTCCATCAGCACGCCCCTGTCCTCTGCTGCTCTCCTCAGATCCTCGGGCACCGACCTCTGCCTCTTCACCTCTGGAAGACAGGAGGTG
>NC_061070.1:9321996-9451675 GCF_021917145.1 Hypomesus transpacificus
AGTGACATCAGGACTACATCAATGTTAAAACATCCTTTCAGAAGCAGGGTCCTGAAACGCTTCTCTTAGGCCAGGGAAAGGTGTCTTAAGTCAAACCTGACGATAAGTTCAATCAATTTGATTGGATCACTTGTGTCATTCAGCAGTATCCCATTGAGCTTCAGTCACAAAGTTAGGGAGCATGTGGGGCTTTCCGTTCCAAATGTGACATGGTGAAGACGTGGAAATGTTTGTCTGTGACTGACGTGCCAAAAGGCTACGCGACAAGTTCTGAAACAGCTGTGTGAAGGGACCAATGGATAATTTTGAATAAAAATGCTGGGCCAACCAGTAACTGCCATCTAACTCATGTAGTAGTGCATCAGTGTTCAGCTGTAGCTGCAGTGTGTGCTTGTTCGTTGAAGAGTTCAGCTGGCTATGAAACATTAGGCTTTCAAATCAAATCAGCTTGCAAGAAGCCGTGAATGGTTGAAAATGAATGAAATGAGTAAACCATCTAAGAAAAGAGTGAATGGGAGCCTATGGGCCAAATGGAGGGATTCCCGGAAGAGTGACAGAGCGAGAGAGAGCGCACTGGTGTGGAGATGAGAGTCAGAAAACGGGAGGACTTCAGAGAAGTAAAGAAGAGATAACGAATAAACAGATAAAGAAAACCCAGAGGGAGTGCAGTCTGTATTCTGCTTTGGCTGTCTGCAAAAGCTTCTGGACCACAGAGGGCATAGGAGGGTGTGTATGTGTGTTTGTGTGTATGTTTGTGAAGATGCTCCGAGCTGTAAGCACGGGCACTCGTCCGTAGATGTCGGATTTTTTCCGTGGGCTAGTGTGTTTTCTCTCTGCCTGGTACTGCTGGAGTGTTTTCCATGTGGGGTCCCGTTGCTTTACAAGGCTGCCACTCTGCCAAGCATGCTCTTGATCTCATTGTAAATTCTCCACTCCCCAAAAATCACCCCTGTGTGGACACACATACACACGCACACGCACACACACACTCGCTAACACACACACATATGCACACACACACACTCTGGTGAACACACACCAACACACAGACGGGCACCACACGCACATTCTCCCCCTCTGTTTATATCCCTCTCTCTCTATTTGGTAGTTATCATTTAGCTTGCTTGAGGGAGTTATATTTAGACAGAAATACCTAATAGCCTGTTTCCGTTTAATCACGCGTTGCCTCCTGAAACACAGTAATTATTTTAATAGGCATCATCCCTTCCTTTCCGCACCCAAGAGCCTCGTCTGACGACATGCTTTCTTGCAATTTCATTCATTTGCTCTTCCCTCCCACTGTCCATCTCTCCATCTCTTCCAGTTCTTAATGAAGGATTAGGAGACACACGCAGTTCCTAGTAAGTGGTCATTACTACTGGTCCGCCAATGACAAAGACCTCACCATCTATCAAGCCTTACTCATGTGAGGACACAAACTCTGATCTCATAATGGAGGGCTTGGTTCAGAAACAACAGCCATACAATTGGTGGAACGGTGGCGGTAGACACATGGAAAAACCAATGACAAACTGCCACTGGTCAGTCCATTCAACTTTTCACATGGAGAAAGCTCAATTCAACCAGCTCGCAAACTAGCTGTCTTTAGACCCTCACATGTCTGAATCCCTTGATTCAGTTAGTTCGAATGTTGAGGACTACGGTCATCTATCTTATGTTGGAGATGTGGAGTCTAGCCCAGTGAGACTGTCTTCATGTCCGTCCCCACACACACACACAGAACACATGCGTAGGCCGTAATCATAATACATATTGCGGGGGACACATCCCCCCCCAATATTCAAATCTGGTCAAAACGTCCCCCCCAATATATTGATATAAAAATATAAATTTGCTACGCTTCAACAGGCAGCCACGCACGCTGTCCGAAATTATCATTAAAAACAATTATTCGTCCCCCCCAATGTTCTCTCCATGGCTACGGCCTTGGTGCACACACATGCGTGCACACACACACACAAACAAACATACATTTCCTACAAAACACTTACATAAAGCTGGAAACTTTAGTAAACATTCTGAAATAGTTTTGTAAACTTGCTCTGGTTGGCAGTATTTGTTATTTACATACTCCATTAGCAGCCACTCAAAGATGCAGGGATTCTCCCTTCCACTTCCCTGTAGCTGCTGCCAGCTCTATCAATTGCCTCCTTTCCCTACTTGTCTTGTGACACACACACACACAATACTTATTCTATTTCTCTCCTACCTCTTTCTATGTCACGCCTGCGGTTTAATATACACACACGCACACACACACACACACTCCCATTCTACCTTCATTAAACAGGATAGCACTGTGGTCTCTCTGATTAGAGATAATCATGTTTACATTGTCCAGTTTCTACCCTCTCCTAATGCAGTGGAAACAAGAGGCACCACCTCATTAGTGAGTGTGCGGACGAGTGTGTGCGCGCGCGTCAGCTTGACAGTGTCTGTCTAAAGTGGTCCTCGTCTCCCTCTCCAAGAGTCACGACAACCGTGCCTTCCACATCCCCCAGTCCAGCGTGACTGAAGCACAGAACAAATAGCCAGCCTCCTCAATCCAGTGCACGCTGGCTGCATAGCTCTCCTGCTTTACGACCAGTAGCATCACACATAACAGGGTAACCGGCGTACGCCGGCTTCCCAGTAAGTCTCCCCTCTGTTCCGCGTGTGTTTCATCAATCATTCATGGGACTCTGTTTGTTTTCTGCCCCATGGTGCACCAGCCGGAGAGCAAACATGGATTGAAAGACACACAAGTCATGTTCTGCTCGCAGCATCAACCCCCCCCCCCCCCCCCCCCCCACCCGCCCAAGCTAACCCCGCCGTGGTTTCCAAACCACAAGAAATGATCATGTCCGTCACTGGGAGGACTCTGTGGAACACAAGCCTCAAGGGGGCACGTGAGCTTTAGGTGTGTGTGTGTGTCTCATCAGACTGTTTATGTATGCATGTGTTCTTGCTGTAAGTTGGTACGAGTGTTCTTGAACATGTTTTTAAGTGGGCTTTTTCATGCGTTTGTGTGTGTGTTTGCACGTACCGTCCCCTTCTTTTGCCTGAAGCGCATCTGTCACTCTGGGAGGCTCACTAAGCATGTCACAGCCTGGAGGCTGGGGGGGTGGGGGTGGGACGGGACGGAGGGGGGGCTCTTGTGTCACTTCCCATCGCATCACATCCTGCAAGGAGTCACACCAGCAGGAAATACAATGCCATAGACAGGAAAGACAAGCGGAGGGAGCAGGCAGCAACGGCAGAAGACAAATAGTTCTTCCCTATTGATTGGCCTAATTGTGTTGTGTTTATGTGCGTGTGCAATTGTGTGTTTTTCAAAGATATGTATTCCCTGAGCGCAGTGGCAACACACAGTGTCACTTTGCCTCTGTGTGAGTGTCTGTGTCAGTTGGGAAATGAGGCATTTTTACCACTCAACCCAACAGACTGTCGTTTTACCATCGACAAAGCGGACCACACAATGGCAGAGGTGGGCCACGTATGCGTGTGTGTTTGTGTTCGAGCGTATGTGACTGTGTGTTAGTGTGTGTGAATACGTTGAAAGGGATTAAGCACCTCTTTCAAGACCTCTGATGTCGCAGTGCGCTGAATAACGAATGAGCTCTTGTTTGTTTTCACAAACTCAAGGTTACTCAACCACGTCATCTTATTTAGGATTCCTGGGCATGATCTGTTATCGAACCACACCAATAAATCGCTTGTAACACAAACAAGCATACACGACACGTGCACGCATGCGCACACGGACCCGTGTCCTGCATTTAAAGCTTTACCTTTCGGTGAAAAATCTATTTCAATTGACTGTTAGTGGCCCTGCCTTGGATGAGAGAAAAATATCCATACCATCCCCTGTGAGATTCTGCTTGAAATTGCTCAATGAAACACAATCGGCCGACTGTGTGGATGTGGACCAGGGGCGTAGCCACGGGTAGGCCTGGGTAGGCACAGGCCTACCCAATTTGTTCTAATGCCTACCCAAAACCGAAAGTATGTCCGAAAAATTATGCACCGGGTGCACATCGCAAAGTAAATAAGCAAAAAAAAATAATGAAAAGATGCCTATCCGTATTTTTCTAGGCCTACCCAAACATATTTATCTGGCTACGCCCCTGATGTGGACAGTTTTGTATTGCACGTACCTGCACTTGGAGTTGAGGAAAGACAGTCTCCAATCTCTCAGATACACACACACCACCCTCCTCTTCCCCTACACTTGAGGAATGTGACATCACTGCCATGCAACCCTCTCCATCTTTCCACATTCTGTTAGCACATCTGTTTCTCTCGGCCCACGACTTGATCTCTATCACTCCTCATTCCTGACATGAACATGACCTACGGTGGAATAAGATACTCTCTCCTTCCTGGTCTCCTCTTCATTCCTCCGCTAAAGCCCTTGTCTATCGCGCCATAGAATTATGTACTTGATATCCTGTAAAAACTGTTAACAACAACTGAGTAAAGTGGAAGAGAGTTTGACTGGAGTGTATGATTGTTTGTATTGAGTAACCAAGCGAGGGGGAGTTAGTGCCATTCCACTGCCTGGACTAACCGGCAAATTCTGGCAGGTGCAATCGGAACCCTTGTTTGTTACCATGGCGACCTGGCCTGACTGTGGTCACTGGTCAGGGGAGTGTGTATTTGTGTCTGTATGTGTGTCTGTCTGTCTCTAGAATGTGTATTATGTGTGTGTTGGCAAGGCAGTTGCTGGACATGAAAAGATTTGATGTGAGAATGTATCTCTCTGGCCGAGGTTTAGTGCCAACTCTGCACGAGGCCAGCTATGCAGATTCCAGAGATGTTGGTGGAGCCTGGCTGCCTCTCCTCTTGTCTCTGCGTGCATCATGTCCACATTCCAGCACCTCCCGCCACTGCAGGGGATGTTTTCATCTCAACGCCTCAGTGTTGCAGGAGAGAGACAGAGCTGACACACTGGACATTGGGGGACAATGCGTACAGTTTCTCCTGAACTGTACGCTTCTCCTCATGCCTGTTGAGACCCGTCTCTGGTTGATCTTACAAATGTTTGTGCTCTCTGGGGACTCTCAGCCCACTGGCCTCTTAGTTCTTTTGGCTTCTTTGCTCTTTCCTTGGGTCTTTGTTTTTTTGGGGCTTTCCCAATACCAAATACTTTCTTTTTTTGCCAGTCTACATCCTTGTCATTCCTTCTTCATCCGATCTCTACTTCTTCCCTTCTTTCCTTTCTTTCTGGTGCTGTCTCGCTTTTCCAAGCCTGACTTAAGACAGCTGAACCCCCCCCCCCCCACACACACACACATACACACACACAAACACATCCCCACCTTCCACTTTTGTACCAATTTGGCTTATTTTCAGCTGGCCCCTTCAAGAATCCTCTCGCTCCAAATCGCCAGGGCCTCACATGCTGGTTTCCAAGGCAACTCGGCCCCTCGTATAGATGACGTCATCCCCTACCGTTGCCTCGTCGAACCCTGACGCTCAGTGGCCAGATTGCCGCGGTTACGTAATCCAGTGTTATCACCAAGAGTGGGATATGAAAAGAACTGGAGTGTAATCTAATCTGACATAGAGGAACATTAGTGGTTGTATGTGACAGGATTATTATTATTCCGCTATAGCACATCTGTTTATGCAGTGTGTCATATCTACATCTATCTAATGGGTTTGTGTGGGAACTTGCTGAATTCTCCTGAGCTTTATGTGAGAATGTAAGAGTCTAATGGTAAATGCCACTGATGTGTATTGTATGTGATGTCACCGGTTGCCGTGTGGACCTGATCTGGAGGTTTGACAGTGAGCAGGGAGCAGACAAACAAGGTTACACATACACACACACACACACTTGCACATGTTGGTGAGCACACACACAAGTGAGATGACGGATGTCTCTATGGCTGCTCACGCCTCCCACCACACACACAAACCTCCGTGTTTAGGTGCTGCCACACACTCTACTACACACACTCTGCCACACACACTCTGCCACACACTCTGCCACACACTCTGCCACACACACTCTGCCACACACTCTGCCACACACACTCTGCCACACACACTCTGCCACACACTCTGCCACACACTCTGCCACACACACTCTGCCACACACACTCTGCCACACACACTCTGCCACACACTCTGCCACACACTCTGCCACACACACTCTGCCACACACACTCTGCCACACACTCTGCCACACACACTCTGCCACACACTCTGCCACACACACTCTGCCACACACACTCTGCCACACACTCTGCCACACACACTCTGCCACACACTCTGCCACACACTCTGCCACACACTCTGCCACACACTCTGCCACACACACTCTGTCACACACACTCTGCCACACACACTCTGCCACACACTCTGCCCACACACTCTGCCACACACTCTGCCTACCCCGAGCCTGCAGGGGACTTCCTGATCCTGTGTGGGGAGCAGAGAGACGTCTCAGCGGTAGGGGGGGTGTTGGACTGAGGATGCATGCTTTCAAAAGAGAACACTGCTGAATTATGAACACTTACTTGAACAGAGTCTCCTGAGGACACTGTACTCTCCCTGTGTGTGTGTGTCTGTGTGTGTGTGTGTGTGTGTGTGTGTGTGTGTGTGTCTGTGTGTGTGTGTGTCTGTGTGTGTGTGTGTGTGTGTGTGTGTGTGTGTGTGTGGCGTGTGTGTGGCGTGTGTGTGGCGTGTGCACGTGTATTTGCACATATACATGCACATCCAAATCCTTTATCATTTTTGTCTCTCCACCTCACCCCCTGTTCAGCAAAGCATTACTGTTAATTAGCAGTGCTCTTTAAGCAGACAGTAAGTACCATCAAAAATAAATAAACCACCTTTCTGAGGTTATTAAATCATGGGCTACGGCATCATGATGGCGTTTGTGATCTTGGGACGAGCTGCTGGTGGTTACCTTGTACTGTGTGACCCTGCCGGCCGTTTACCCTCCTGAACACGCTCCAGTCATGCAGTCCATCCATCCATCCTCCAACTAGTCAATCAGTTGAACGTGATTCAAATTTGACCATCCCCCATACTGTACCATAGTTGCCTGATTGACGGAACATTGGCAGACAAGGTTCCAAGTGTAACAGACTGACTGAGGTTTGGTCCAGATACGTTCAGACTTGCCCAGTTGAATCCCAAAACAACACAGCCATATAACGTTGTTTTCTTTCCTTCTCTTCCTCCGTTTTTCTCTTTCTGCGTTGCTCTTTTCCCTCTGACTAGCACACAACCTTTCTTTTACGAGCATTCCACCTCCGTAAATGTGTTTGTAATTAAGCAGCAGGCTTACCGTCACACACACTCAGACACACACACACAAAGACACACACACACACAAAGACACACACACATTGAGGCGTAGTACAAACCCTTTTAAGTTTTCAGAAAGCAGTCCTATTTGGACCCTTGTGATGGCCAAGGTTTAAGTTAGGCTCCTCCACAGTCCTCCATAGCACCTCATTCTGCATGTGTGAGGTGCTCATGCAGTATACAGCGCATAGTCTTCATTAGCCAGAACAAGAAGCTGTCATGTTCTGTTGTTTCCATCCATCCAGGAGCCCCCCCCCCCCCCTTAGCTCCTCTCTCATGTCCCAGGTCAGCAGCGCGACCGGCGTGTCCTGATTTCTTGCGGCCCACGTTTGTTGGCGCTCTGATTAAATGCCAGTATTAGCATGTAACCTTTCACAGGATACTGCCCCCCCTTCTTACACACACACACTCCGTCCCCCCACACACACAGACACACTCTAACGACGACCCCCCCCAACCCAACCCCCTACCAGAGGAGGTATTTTCAAACAGGCAACCTGCTTCCAGACGTGCACACACACACACACACACACACACACACGTGCCTCTTGCACAGACTGACTCATGACTATTATGCCAGCTATCCAGGCCTCACACACCTTTGTCAGAAAATAGCCACGTTCTTATGAACATGACGTGTCAGCGGTACAAACCTCCTTGAAGACTGTGACACTGAAGCGTGTCGACTTGGCTCTGAGCCCATTCCAGGCAGTGGATGTATCGGATGGGAGCGAGAGGCTGGTGGCGGTAGCGACGCTGTTGACTTATCTCTATTTGTTTTCAATCCAATAGAATAACAATCGACTTTGATCGGATGTGTTCGATTGTGTATTGAAGGGAATGCCGTAGATGTCGAACCAGGCTTGTAGGCATTCTTTAAATCGAATCCACAAAGCTGCCTGTGGGATCTCGGGGGAAACTTCAGGATGAGTGTGCAGACAGATGATGGCGTTGGCAGTCGATTGGCAGTTGGTAATGGAGTAGAGAGAGTCTCAGCGTCGTCTGGAGGTCTGAGTCAGTGTGTAGGGAGATGTGTGGGGTCAGTAACCCCGCCTTCCCCAAGCCTCCCCTGGTGCTAATTGTTGCTCATGGCTGGAAGTGTTCAGACAAGCAATTTACAGAGTGGGGGAGCTTGAGGCAGCTCAACCTGTGCGATCCTCTTGTTTCCTTTTCTTCTTGCCCCCATCTTTTCCTTTCCAATCAGTTTCTTTCTCGCTTTTTTTCTTTCCTCTCCTCTCCTTTCATCCTCTCCTCACATTTTTGGACCAGATTATTATCTATACTGTATCTACCCCTTCTTAAATCCCTCTAAATCCTTCCTCTTTTGGAGCACGATTGCACAAATGTCCTGGGTCATACCTCCCACTGTCTGTGCGGCCCCCGTGACAGAATAGCAATGGCTAGATTAGATAGACATTGTACATTCGAAAAAGAGGTTCAGCCTGTCCACGCTTCACTCCTGTATTAGCCGACAAAACAACGTTCACTCAGAAATGAAGGGAGCCCGTAATATGGTCTATCGCTCCCCACTCATAAACGATAACCATTCTGTTGCGCAAACACTGGACGGACAATAAGAGGTTAGCTCTCTCCTGAAGATTAGATCATATTCATTTAATTTTTGTTCTGTAAGTAGCGTGTTGGAGGATGAGTGCTGGATTTGTGTGCTTTTTAAGCCGCGAAATACAGAGAAGGTTTTTAATTCATTGTGAAGATGTTCGTGTAAGGGCCAACATACAGTAACCTTGGATTGGTACTCCAACCATATTAACATTACTCTCATGTAAATAGCACATGTCTACTTAGAGCACATTAAACATTCTGGTTGGAAAGATTAGAGTGACCGGTACAAGACTTCGCATCCCGTCTGCCAATCTCGATTTGTGTTTATGTGAGTGTGCGTTTGCATATGTACACGTATGTGCGTGGATGCATATTAATTTGCCACCATTAACTATGGTGGAAGTAGGTTGACAGCGTTTCACCGGTGTTTCTCCCTGCTACCTGTGGGATGTTGGAACAGGGCCGCTCTTTGCGTTGATGAACAAAAAGCCATCTGTCGTCTGCAGAAGGAGTGATCTTTTCTACTGCTCGTAAAAGGCCGGCCCTCCAGAGATCTCTATAATGAAGCATAGGATTAGGATCGTTCTCTCTCTCTCTTTCCTCTCCCCTTTCTTTCTCTTCTCTCCCTCTCTCCCCCTCTACTCACAGTGGCCTTATGTAATGACTGTTTGATTACGCAAGTGCGTGCTCGTGGACACACACACACACACACTGAAGGCTATGTCGTAGATCCTCTGCCCCCCAGCGAACCTAGTTATCTATGACAGGATCTCGTCAATCCAGCCTGATCCAGCACAGATTTAAAAATCTGGGATTTGAGAGTGTGCGTGAGTGTGCGTGTGTTTGGGTGGTTGTACGTGTGTGTCTGTGTGTGGCTTTGATAATGGGGATAGGGAATTTGTCTGTTTAAGTACTCTTATGTGTTCCTGATCTGATTGTATTGTATTCAAGTGTACACACCTGTGTTATGGGTGTGTGTACTACGTACAATATATCATCACTGTACATGTGTACAATGTATGTCTCAATGGGTATCAATGCAAGCAATTTCTCCGTGTGTGTGTTTGGGTGTGTATATGTGCATGTTAGTTTTGAGCCTATGTACTGTGATTGTATGATGATCCTGTACTCCCCAGCCTTGTAGCTGACAACTGGCTATACTGACAAACACCAATGGAGAACACTGCAAACGCTCTACTAATTCAACACTCTGAAAGCCTCATTTACTAAAAGGATTGCGCCCATTTCAGGCGTGAAATAGCGGGTGAAGACATAACACCGTATATACAAAGGCAGCACTTGAGTAAAAATGCAGATTACCGCTGCTGGGAGGGTATAAGGGAAAAGGGTGTGTATATATCTAGTTCCTGTTCGCTGAACCTTTTCTTTTCCACGAATCACCCATGGTGGCAGTAACATGCAAGCGATTTGTCC
Organism: Hypomesus transpacificus; assembly: GCF_021917145.1. Classification (NCBI taxonomy): domain Eukaryota; kingdom Metazoa; phylum Chordata; class Actinopteri; order Osmeriformes; family Osmeridae; genus Hypomesus; species Hypomesus transpacificus. The sequence continues at coordinate 9,332,317 of NC_061070.1, forward strand.
CGTCTTTTAACGGCGCACTAATTAACACTAATGGGCGCTGATGGCCCGATGAGGATCTGGTTTGATAAATACCGCGCAAAATACAGAAATATACCTTCCGCTATTTGCGGTTGGGCAAAGGAGCAGAATAAACTGCGGTCGCAATGTTAGTAAATGAGGCCCTGAATGTCTTCACCATCTTTTCACTTGCCAGTTTTTACTTTGATCTCTATTTTGACTGCATACTTCTGTTCAACCAATGGTCAGCACCTATACCTGTAGGAACCATCTGTGGAGTAGGGAATCCCTCACTGATATGTACAGTTGTGTCTTCCTTGAGGGTTTAGGTTGGTTATAGGTGCCGTTGCATTGGCTACTGTTTTGTGAGAAATGACCAGCTACCTTTAATGGTCCATGTACTGGTAACCAGCCTGTCAATTCTGTCATGGCTAACACTATGGATCTCCAGCATCCTCTGATGTCACACTCAAATGTGGCAGGACATTCAAAGGTCAAATTCTGTCACATGGAGAATTTTAAGAAGATCACAAACACACCCACATACGCACACAGGGACTCAGTCCAGCATATCTCCTGCTCTCTCTTTCTTTCCATTTCATTATCTCTCTATGCTTCTGTCTATCTCTTTGTTTTTCACACACACACAAACACATGAACACACAAACATGAATTAGATGTTGAATGAGTGCCTTTAAATGCACTCTTTCAATTTAGTTTAGCCTTTTCTGAAGAACTGGTGAAGACATTGATTTATGGGAGCCTTGATTTCAAGGCTTTTAAGTTGACCTAAATTAAAGAGCTGTTCATTGACATTTCCCTTAATTAGCGTTAACTTCAGTCAAGACACTCAGGTATTGATTCAAGCATTTATTGATAACCATAGACATAGAAATAGGTTTGACGGAGTGGATGTATCTAGGCCGGGGAAGCACTCCCTGCTTGTAGCCATAGCAAGCAACATACATGCAATATGAGGCTGGGAGCAAATAGAGTAATAATCCCCCCCGAAGGATAACAACATACAGACAACAAGGAGGAGATGGGATGGAGGAGGGTGGCAGCAGCAAAATAATACAACAACCGGGAATGAGTGTAGGAGTATCCGTGCAGCATTATAATGCCGCCTTATCGGACGTGGGCCAATGGGCTTGAGGCCTGCTAACACAGGTGTAGTTGATGAGCAGAATGACACATGCTGCACAAGTGCCACGCCCTGAACTTTGCTCACATTAATAGTTCAAGACTTCCAATGTCAAGTGTAAGGACATTTCTTTAGAATTAATACATTAATTTTTTCAGGGAAAGGTTGTCAAACATATAGTTATTTCAAAACCGAGATATAGGTATAGTTTATTCCACAATTTAATTTACAGTACCCAAAATGCAATGACCCTAGCAGACTGGTACAGAACAAAGATTTGGATTGTAATTGTAATACAGGACACCCTGCTCGTCAAACAGATGCTTAAGCTCAACCATTTGATGTTAACATCATTCACAGTCACAGTTGGGAATCAGACAAAAGCCGGTCCATCTATAAATACAGAGCTGGCCTCTGAGCCATTATCTTCTCCACTTTTTGATGCTGTCGAAGAAAGCCAAATGACATCATCATCCATCTCGTTCATAACCGTTTGAATGGTGGCTACAGTGCCAGAGCGACGGCCACCACTTTGTAGCCCTGTTGTTTTCCCTCCTAATCCCATGTTATTCTCTCCCCAGCCTCAGCGCTATAAACCGGGGGATACATCTCCTTACAGAGCAGACTGCACTTAGTGCACCATTCCAGCGCTGTGTGTATGTATGGACTCAAGCGTAGATGATCCATTTAGAGCAGGGGACAGAGTGGAAGTTCTGTACGGGTCGGGTCTGAAAGGATCCAACTGACATGAAAAATGAGCAAGGATCATGAGGGAGGGGGGGGGGGTCTGGGAGCGGAGTCCTTTCAATATATTTAAATGCATTTCATTCTATTTGTGTGTGTGTGCGTTTCCTTGAGCTTGAAAAGGTCTCATTTAAGTGTTTCGATGTGTTTCATTTGACTGCAATTCATTCACTTGAAGTAATGAGGTGGAATCCAGTGCAGCACAGAGCTCCGTATGGCTGAACTGAACCGAACTGTGAGGTGAACACGCACAAAAGACCCCTCTGTCACAGAGAGCGGGGAGAGGCTCTTTTCTTGTCCGCCCCAGTCGCTCACTTGTTTGGGTGGGCGTGTTTGTTGTTGTTGTTATTTTGAGGGGCTCTTAATTGGTTGTGGCTGTGGGGCGTGAAATCACACTTGGGATGTGTGTGAAGGTTTCTTTTTTGGGGGAATTACAAAACAAAAGCGTTGAAACCGAAATGCATAAAATGTCCATAAATAACACAAAAAGGCATGATTGTTACAAATGTGGAAAATCCTCTCATGACACAAATGACATTGGTTCAAAGACCATACCATTGTGTGTGTGTGTGTGTGTGTGTGTGTGTGTGTGTGTGTGTGTGTGTGTGTGTGTGTGTGTGTGTGTGTGTGTGTGTGTGTGTGTGTGTGTGTGTGTGAGAGAGCGATGTCGCAAAATAGTATTGTTGGTGTAGAACTATACACCAATTTGAGTCCCTTCTTATTAGTGTTGTAAGTGTTGCGTGTAAGTAGTATTTTTGCTGCATCTTGGAGTAATTGACTGGCACCTTGGCTCATTGTGTGCGAACGTGGGCATTGAGAGCTGGGCACTGGTGTTGGCGAGACTACCTTGGCTGCCAGGCACAGCATGAAGCCCATTACAGTGTACTTCTGCCCTGCCAGCTGTACTGTCGGGCCCACTGGGAGATGTCTACTGTACTGTTTTGGAGAAAGGAGAGGGAAGGTGATGGGAGAAGGAGGAAACCCAAAAGGGGAGGAAGAAGAGAGAGAACACTTTCAAGAGAAACGATTTGGATAAATAACATGTTTCAGGACCATACACGACTCACTCAATGAGCCGTCTCTGAAAACACCTCTCTCCTCCTCCTTCCTCTTCACCCTATTCTCCTTTTTTCTCCTGCCCTCCCATGGCTTCATCCCCCTTTTTATGTCCTCGATCTCACCTTCTCATCCTCTCTCCAATCCTTTTTCCGCTGCCTCCGCCCCGCCCTCACCCGTCTCTCTCTCCCTCCCCTCTTCACCTCTCCCTCTCTCTCTGGGGCCTTGTCAGGTCCTATGAGCAGAGATGGCTGTGTTGTGTTTGGGGCTTTGAGGGCAGGCTGAAGCTCGCTGACTCACACAACCTCTTGGGTGTTCGAGGAGAGAATGTCACCGCACATTGTGCAGCCATTGCACACGACACACACACACACACACACGCGGACGTGCACACACCGACACTGTCCCTCACAAGTAGAGGCACCAACACATGCACATGCTCTGGCGTATGTACATAGACAAACGCACACGCACACCGAAAGGCTATGTTTAGTCCTGTCACTCACTTGGACTGGTATGTAGTATGTGACTGTTCTGGTGTGCGTGGGTTTGAATCAAACTGTGTCATGTTTGAGTTTGAGACTGAGTATGTTGGTAGAGTTCTTGTCAATCAATCTCACTCTCCTGTTACCATAACAAACACTGTGTTCCACCACAGACTTCCTTTCAGTGTACGGGTTTAATAACAGACTACAGTCAACAGGTTCATATCGGGTGTTTGAGTGCAAACAAGCATGTGCTTATCAGTCAGAGTGTTGCCTTATTAACTCAATTAATTTGTGCATGCGTGTGTGTTCTCTTTGCAGCACTCCATGAATTCCCCAGTGATCTGTTCACCAACCAGGAGCGCACCGAGGGAGCGGTGGGCTTTCACGTCCTGTTTGTAAGTGACACACTTTACTGTGCTTTGGACATGCCAGCATGATTTACAGCACAAGTAATCCCCATATCCTTACATTCAAATACAAATCCTCCCAAACCACTCTACACCCCAACACACACACACACACACACACGCATATTGCCCTACAGACCCTGTCTGTGTTGGTGTGAGGGCTGCGTGTGTATGTGTGTGTGTTTTTCACCAGATGTTGAAGAGGCTTACCCAGAACACAGGGCCACAGGGAGGCGATCCATGATTATCTCACTTTCTGAGACCCTCAAATGACCAAGACAGGCTCTGTTTGTATTTGACTAGAGTGTGTGTGTGTATACAGAATGTGTTGGTGTGTGTGTGTCCGTGAGTATACGGATGTGTGTGTGTGTGTTTGTGTGTGTGTTTGATGACGTGTGCATGTCTGTGTGCCATCGCTGCCCTGACTATGGGTCTGTTTCTGCAGGCTGTGTACATGTTCTATGCCCTTGCGCTGGTTTGTGATGACTACTTTGTTCCCTCACTGGAGAAGATATGTGAGGTAGGACTGGAAAAATGCTCCGTGTTTCATGTGTCAACATAATCAGCAGTGCAAAAAGCACAATTTATCCTCTCGAAATCCTGAATTATATTTGTCTTCCATCTTTCTCTTATCTCTTTCCTTCCTATCACCTCTCTCTCCTCCCCTCCCTCTCCCCCCTTCTGCCTGGCCTCTTCTCAGCGTCTCGATCTCAGTGAGGATGTAGCGGGTGCGACCTTCATGGCAGCTGGCAGCTCAGCTCCAGAACTCTTCACCTCTGTCATAGGTCAGTCACACACACACACTAACTCACGCTCTATCTCAGTTTCTCTCTCTTTCATCCTGCCCGCAGATAATCGTATAAAAAAAAATCCACTCCTTTTAGCTCGTCTTCAAAAATCCTTTTGACTTTACCCTATATGGTCCCCGACCCACATGGTTTCAGTTCCGTGAGCCATGCTGCCTGTGACACTGCGGTGGTGTGTGTGCTTTTGCCTCCTGTTCAGGAGTGTTTATAACTAAAGGTGATGTGGGGGTGGGAACCATCGTAGGCTCGGCCGTCTTCAACATCCTCTGCATCATCGGAGTGTGTGGGATCTTTGCCGGTCAGGTGGGATTGATGTTGTTTTATTTTGCTGCGCCCGCACACCCACACTCACACACACCTTTTCAGGCATGACTACACTTTGCACACTCACACGTGCTCTTTGCTTCTATTAGGCTGACCCCATTCCTGACACCTTCCTGGCATAACATGGCTGGCACGTCCACACAGTTTGGCAACACAATCAAACCTGTCTTGTCCGTGTACATGCCAAGAGTCTGATTTAAGCCTAGTAGAAAACACCCTACAAGTTGAAATTACATAACACAAACCAACACACACACACAGCTACTGAAAATACCATCATGGAGCCATTGGGACAATATTTGATTAGTTTTTCTGGTGCTAAATATCAGAAGGTGTCTTCCTCATGCTGTTCACCAATATTTGCAGAGCTTTGTGTGGAACTGTATTTTATTTATTTTCTGTAATTATTCTGGTACTGGAGGATGGATTTACTCAAAGTGTGAGGAATAAAGGAATAAGGGGGCTTACCTTTCTACCTCTCTCTTCCCCTCTCTTTCTCTCTCGTCCTTTTTTCCTCCCTCCCTCCTACCTCCCTCTTCCTCCCTTCTCGGTCTCTCCGTCTCTCTGTTACAGGCGGTTCGTCTGTCCTGTTGGCCTCTGCTCAGAGACTCTATGTACTACACGCTGTCTATCGCCGCTCTTATTGTGGTGAGTGGATTGGAGCGTGTGTATGTGTGTATGTACAGTACAAGTGCGTGCAAACATAATTGCCTGCGTGCGTGTGTGTGTGCGTGCCACGGCCGAGGTGATCGGATGTTTTCTCCAAGCAATTAAAGGTGACACTGTGTGATATGGTGTGCCGTTGAAACTGTGATGCCCCCTGCTGATGAGTTTCTGAAACTACAAAGTGATTTTGTCAATCTTGAAAGATTCTCTGTGAAGGTTCCAGTGTTTTTCCAAGTTCTGAGCAGTGTACCCCTCTATCTCTCTTTGCAGTTCATATACGATGAGAAGATTGTGTGGTAGGTGTCAGTTACAGTCATCTACGTTGCATTGTCGGAATGCAAGGTTTACTACCCTTTAATAACCCTAAAATGTCATTCCCATTGTAACCTTTTGTTCATATGAGATTAATCAGATCCTCTGTTTGTATGTGGTGTGTGTACATGTATGTGTCTGTTCTAGGTGGGAAGCTCTGACGTTGGTCCTGATGTACTTTGTGTACATTCTGATAATGAAGTAAGTCTGGCTCTAAATAAAACATTTTGTACCGTAAAATATGTATTCGATGACACAGGTGTGATTTCCAACAGTACCGAGTCGGAATGTAAGTATATGCACTTCATTCCCATTCGCCTTCTTGTTCTAGACTGAACTCGCTCATTGTACGCTATTTGGAGAGGCACAAGAAGAACTCGTCCAGCTTAGGCAATGGAACGGCAAGCAACGCCGACCTGGACGACAACTGTGACGCCTCGTCAGTCCTGCTGAAGAAAGGTACTTCCATCCTGCTTGAGATGCACTAAACCTGTTTTTCATTAACTTACCAGCAGTCAAACCAAAGTAAAAACAATCTGAATGCCAGTAAACTGACAACAATCGCTTATCTGTTTAGAAGAAGAAATGTGGGTGTGTGTGTATGTCAGTTTTGCTCATGTGTTTGTGTGCATTTATGTGAGTGTTTGTCTAGGTGTGTATGAATGTGTGTCTGAATTACTGTGTGTGTGTGTTTTGTCCATGTTTGCATACATGTGGGTGTGCATTCATGTTTGAGTGTGTGTGGGCAAGTGTGCATGCATAAGGGACCTCCATGCACACGTGGGTCTCTCATGTCGTCTCCTACTGTCAGGTAACTTCCACAGAAAGCCCTCGGTGCTGATGGTGGACGAGCTGCTGTCAGCCTTCCCTCACCAGCTGTCCTTCTCTGAGGCCGGCATGAGGATCATGATCACCAGCCACTTCTCACCACGGACACGCCTCTCCATGGCCTCACGCATGCTCATCACCGAGGTAACACACACACACACACAACACACAACACACGCATCACATGCTCAACCTACTGTACCCAGGTATCTGTTTTGTACGCGACCCTTTTGTGCGCGTGTGACCTGCAGAGGCAGCGTCTGATCAACACCCGACCCTTCACCAACGGAGACTCTGAGGCCACGGTGAAAGCGGGCGCGAGGCGGGGCGTGGAGAACGGCCTGGGCGGAGCCGAGCGGGGGGTCAACGGGAGGCGGGGTTGCCGCGGAGACGAAGGGGTGGAGCCTGGCCAGGAGACGGAGAACGAGAACGAGGACAATGAGAACAACGAGAATGACGAAGAGGAGGTGGAGGAGGACGGGGAGGGACCCTTTGTCCCCTTCTCCACCCCAGGTACTCTTTCGTTCCGGCAGCGTTACCATGGCACCCAAAGGCAGCTCTGCTGCAGCTGGTTGGTGGAGGGAGGTTTTTCTTTCTGGACTGCTGCCTATCTCAATCCAGGAGCCCATGCCCTGCATGGTTTAGATGTTTCCCTCTTCAACTCACCTGATTCAAATGAATTTTTAACTCAATCGTTATCAAGCTCAGCAGAAGCCTGATAATGACCCCTTCATTTGACATCAGGAAGGCAGGATTGAGAAAGGCTGCTGTACTGTACCCTGTACTGCAGGTCCATCATACTAGTGCATCATGAAGCAAAATCAACTCGTTACTCACTACTAGTACACCATAAAGCAAAATCAACTCGTTATTCACTATGGCGACTTCTTCCCCCCCCTCCCCCGTCCCCCCCTAGCGGGTGTGTGTAACAAGTTCAAGTGGCTTCTGGCCTGGCCTCTGTGCCTGCTCCTCTACTTCACCGTGCCCAACTGTGCCTCACCGCGTTGGGAGAGGTGGTTCATGGTCTCCTTCATCGCCTCCACCCTCTGGATCGCCGGCTTCTCCTACATCATGGTCTGGATGGTGAGGACGGAACACACCCTCTCACACACACACACACATACACATACACACACATCAGGCAAGAAGCACATGCTGTAAGCATGCAAAAGTCAAAGTCTAGTGTGCTCCGCGCACGCGCACTCTTAAACGAGGTACACACAAACGCACCATCTCTCTCTCACAGGTGACAGTGATCGGGTTCACCCTGGGCATCCCTGACGTCATCATGGGCATCACCTTCCTGGCAGCGGGCACCAGCGTCCCTGACTGCATGGCCAGCCTCATAGTGGCACGGCAAGGTGAGAAGGAGGATGCCTTCCCCTCTTCTTCTTCTCACACGTACACACACCATGGGGGCACAGCGATGGAGAGGTCACGTCTCTCATACCATACATTGGGCTCGCCCTCACTTTCACGCATACAGTACACACACACACACAAATACACATGTGTTCTGTTCAATGAATCAAACATAGGAATCAAAGTGCTCCCAAGCCTCTGTGAGATGGTCAACACTCAGAGAGAGAGGTCAGAGGGAGGAGGACAGGGGGAAGAGGGGGCTGTCATCCTTCTTTTTGTCTCCTGTGTCTCTGTGCTAAGGGAGGTAGAGAGAGAGAGAGAGAGAGAGAGAGAGAGAGAGAAAGAGAGAGAGAGAGAGAGAGTGAGAAAGAGGGGGCCAACGGAAGACAGAACAGCATGATCCCTTCCTCCTGCCTTTTATCTGTGTTTATTCTCGTTCCCCCCATCAAATATTCATTCCTCTCTGTCTGAGGGGCCTAAATGGGGAAACTCAGTTTGTTTGTTCGTGTTCTCGTTTGTTGTTTGTGACCTGGAGGCCTCAGACACACGGTCGTCCCCATTGATGTTCGTCGGTGTTGACCTGACTCTATCTCTCTGTCCCTTTCTCCCTCTCTCTCACTCTCGTCTGATCGAAATTGTTTTTCTGTGTGCTGCCCTTTCTGTTTTTTCTCCTGCCTCTGTGTTCATATTCATCCCCCTCACCCACTCCCACAACTCTCTCTTTCACTCTTCCACTCTTTTCCGTTTGTCTTCCCTAATATGTTTCACTCCTCTCTATCTCTACCTCAGGTCTTGGCGACATGGCTGTGTCTAACTCCATAGGCAGTAACGTGTTTGACATCCTGATTGGACTGGGCCTACCTTGGGCCCTGCAGACTCTGGCCGTCAACTATGGGTCATACGTAAGTGTGTGTGTGTGTGTGTGTGTGTGTACATGTGCGTGTGTTTTAAAACAAACCTATTGATAATAACTGCAAGTCCTACTGCCGTCACCAATTCTAATTGCACAAACACCGTATCGCCCACACCTTATTGCAGGGTGGCATGCTGTTGTTCAGCTTGTTCTGCTACCTGTCGATCGACACCCAGTACTTCATACTCAAGTCTGACATGACAGTATTAAAAGGTTTAAAAGAAAGAGAAGTTGAGTGACTGACTGTCAGCTGTCCATGAGAAGAACAACCAGGAAAGTACCTGTGGCACAACCTCACCTGATCAAACACACGTGTGGAGGTGTAGGCAACGTGAAGGAATGTCTCCAGTAATCTGCCTATATATACCTTAAGCGGGGCATCCTTGGCTGACTCAGGGCTTTTTGTTGTGGATCAGTGCCTGTTTTGACAGTTTGTGGAGATGGAAATGAGCTAGAAAAAGTGAAAAGTTAAAAGAAAGAGCAAAAAGAAACTGTTGTGGTAAACAAGTCTACCATGGTTATTTGAGGGAGTGAAAAGTTGAAGTTAAAACACAATCTCTTCCTCTATTTAACATATTCTCCAAAAGCTTTTACAATATTTGCAAGAACACTTGTCCTGTCAAACAACCTGTGCAAATTCCATTTGTATTGTTTCTTCTCAGATTAAACTGAACAGCAAAGGCCTCATCTTCTCAGTTGGTCTCCTCTTGGCGTCTGTGTTTCTCACGGTGAGTGGAAGAAGATAGAGCTTCTGAGCAGGATTTTTTGTTTTGAGCAGACCAAGAAAAAAACGACTGCAAGAAATGAACTTGTTCGCTCTTTCTCTCTTTCTTTCTTTGCCTCTCCACAATTTTCCAGGTTCTGGGGGTCCATCTGAACAAGTGGGTTCTGAACCGACGTCTTGGACTCGCCTGCCTCCTCATGTACTCTGTCTTCCTTTGCTTCTCCATCCTCATCGAGTACAACATCTTCATCTTCGTCAACCTGCCTACCTGCCGAGACCGCTGAGACCCAAAATTCAAACACTTGTTCTTCCTCATCCTGCTTTGTATCTCAGTTTGGAACACCTGGCTTGGGTATTCTATCTGTTCTTTTAAAAAATCCATCTTTCTTTTATGGTTAGTGCAATATGGAGCAGGCCTGGAGTGTATATTTGGTACATGTATACACACAAATATATATATATATGTGTGTGTGTGTGTCTGTCTGTGTATGTGTATGATCTTGAAAAGACCTCACCATGGATCGGACTGTTGTAAAGAAAGATATTTTTAGAGGCTACAGCCTGTCTGTAATGTGAAGATTGTCTATGGTTTTGGAATTGTAGTAGAAACTGCATTATACTGTGTAAGTGATCATATTCTTCTACAAGATTTATTTTCATTAGCTGCTAACTGTCTGAGACTATAAGGCTTTTGAGAATAGATAATAGACTGAAGTACTGTTTGATTAATAGTTTTGGTCATGACTTAATAATATCTGAAGGTTATTGGAAAATTTAAAAAAACTTATTGCCTTTTTAAACTTGTTACATTTGTCAAAATGAGGGCCAGATTTTTTATGTCAGGTTGTGTGGTAGACAATCTCTGGCTCTGGCATTTCCTACTAGTCTTGTCTTCATAGCAAGGGCATTATTCCTGTCATACACACAGAAGTATAAAGGGTTCTCACATTCCAGGGTGATCCAGGTACGTTTCATTACGGAAAGTGAAGAAATATTTTTGTATTTAGTCCCTTTGTAAATATTGCTATTTATCCTATTTATTATTTATTGAATGTTATTTACGCATTTATTTGCTTCCTAATTTACATTTAAAAAAACCTGGAATGGTCAAAATAGTGATACAGTAAGCATTATAGTGTCTTCTTCTGCAGTGTTTTTATCTGGGGGGTGAGAGGAATTATATACAGCAAACACCATCTCCTCACTCCTAATTCTTGTTTCTGTTAAGTTTCCATTATTCTAAAGGTGTTTGACTATATTTGTTAACAGTAGCTTGGAGTCAAAGTTTTTAGAGAAAATTTGTAAAGTACAAGCACTTAATGAAGTCAGACCTTGTTTTTGTGAAATCAATCACGGTTCTTTGCCAGATTTCCTACACAGTGTGGCACTGACTTTTGAACCCTCTTTTATCATCAATGTGTTGGTCGCTGTAGGCTACAACATTTTTAAATCCCATACCTAGTGAAGGTTATTCACTTTTAAGATCATAGAGTGGTTTTATTACATGCGGGGTGAAATTTAGGTACTCTACAGTACTCTACTGCTACCACCTATAAATGGCAAAGAACTATAGCACAATATTAAAATGCTGTTTTAGTCCCATTTCAAGTATCCTGTTTCTAAATTTACACTGCCATTTTTGGATATGGGCAGCAGTGTGTGTAGAATGGACTTCCTTTTCTTGGGATGCACAAAAAGGAAATGAAGGGATTTTGTGTACAGTACTGACAAGTACTAAGTGTTGATGTTCATATTTAGTAGAGATGCTAAAAAAGTATCTAGACTTTTTCTTAACCTCATAGTTCTAGGTTGGCTGCCAACCTATTGTTATAATAAGCGGTTATTTGTATTTTGTAATGCACATAATATTTAAACCTGTCCAGACAGTACAGTAGGTTGTATTACATATGAGCTGTTCTGCTTATGTCATTTTTAGAGAGTAGATCTCATGTTGTTTGTCAACTTGCAGCGGGCTATATTTATTTGTGGGCAAGCCTGTCCATTGTCTTCCATCAGGTGGCATCATTCCTACATAACAGCCGTCATTGTAGACCACACGCTATCTGACTCACGCTATCCGATGTGAGACAAACCTAGCCAGCCAGCGAAGCACCTCAACATTAAATGGTCCCTACGTGATTGAATTTCAAGATGATTTATCACATTATTTGCAAAAACATTTTGGGAAATGAACCAATGACTACTTATTTGTGTAGTACGTTTCTGTCTCTGCCTACAAAACGTCCGTCTGTTTTATTTTTTTCGGAACTCTACTTTAACATAAATGCTCTGATTATAAGTCATTTTTGGGGCCCAGAAGCACATCTTTCAAACACCAGTTTCTCTGTTGAAAATTATTATTGTAGAATGTAAGTATTATTGTTGCTATTTACTTTTCCAAGGATGTTACTTTTTTTAATGTTATTTATTTGTTGAGTTGAGAAGAGATGGAGCACAGCACCAGGAAAACAGGGTTTATTGTTGTCCAATTATTTATGATGCAATAATTACAAACTTTACAATGTAAATATGTTTTTTCTTTTTGTTTCATATGATTGAAGGCACATATAGCAGGATTATATGTGGTGCTGGTTGTAAATTGTACCTCCCTCTGTTGTTAAGGGATGATGTACCAACACCTTGGTACCAACTAGTAAGTAACAACTTTCCCAATGTTTTTCAAAAGCTCTAAAATCAATAGTTTAAATAAGACTGTTACTTACATACTTACAATATCATTTTACAAGCGTTGTTTGAAAAAAAGACACATAGTTAAATTACCCTTTACTTGAAGCACTTATGATGTGTCATACTGGGTTAGATTTAGTATGGTAAACATTGGAAAATTTGTGGACATATATGGATGTGCTCAAGTCTAATACTATAATATTTAATATACCATGACAATTCCTAATGTTAATTCCATCAAAAATTTCAATAGCCAAACAATTGTTAACATGGTTGTATATTTATTTTTGCTGTTGTTTCTTGTTTGCATTGTACAGCTTCCTAGTTAGGGAGAAGTCCCACAATGACTCACTAGATTAGAGTTACCTGCTTAAAATGTACCAAATTATTGCCATTTAGCATCAGCAGGGGAGCTGAAAAAGGCATATCTGAATAATTTGTGATATTCACACGGTGATATATTGCTTATGTGTACATATATACATAGGTGTAAATGTATTTATATATTTTTGTCTTAATCTGTATATCTGTTGAACATATTTTCATAGATAGGATCCAAGCCACTCCTAGTACGCCCATTTTTTTTGTTGTGTTTTAGATATTACCCTGTCCCTCCGTTATACTTGCATGGAGATATTTCAATATAAGAAATTATTTATGGTAGTTCTATCGTCATTGAATAATGAAGTATAAAGATGGCACTGGACGTTGCACAACTGGATAACCTAGATTACTGCATGTTACTGATAGGCTGTACGATTTTGTTGAGGTAACGTAAGACAACAAAGCTGAGGTGTAGGCCGACCTCCTAAAAAGGAGCATTAGACTCAATTATATATTTGTGTTCCAGATGTGATTTAGAACTCATTTTGCTACTTGAGCATAAATAAAATGATCTTTGCTTAAGGTAACACGTGTGGTTGTATTGATTGTTAGCTAACAGTTACAAACACGCAGGAAAGCACTCGAACATCGAAAAGCTAGAACATTTTATAATTCTAATATAAGTAACTATAAGTAGCCTAAGTGTGTACTTGCTTAAGGAAATCTTAATATCCAGTTTACTTAATGAATCAACATAAAGTATACTGTTCTTGTGAATTGTATTAATAGTGATATGATCATGTAGATTCAGATCGAAAGAAAGAAAACAAGATAAACTTGTCTGAATAGCTTCTGGGAAATGTAGTTTCTGTGTGATTCTGAATGTTCTCGCAACATTACCGTGACGTTGCTGCAACGTGATATCATGCCCTGTCTGAAGGCTCTTGGATTACAACTTCCGCTTCTTTTCCTTCACGAGTCCTTTCTGTGTTTACTGAGCGAGACATTGTATAAAGGTTTTCCTTGGTTAAAAGTAACGTTTGTTAACTCGCGGGTTAAGTGGCATTTATGGAGCATAATGGGGATAATAGAAGCTGGGGGATGCAGCGACGAATGGAAGGTTTGGTCAACAAACACATGGCAGATATTGCCTTAGAAACACTCCAACAGCGGCTTTCGGCTGTGTCTGATGAGATGCACAGTCTAGCTGAGCATGTTTCAAGACACTCAGAAGAAATTCCAAAAGATGACATTACAAGACGCACGGATGTGAACTTTGACGGCGGGTCTCTCAACGGAACGTGTAACTCAGGGGGCGTTAGTGAAAAGTTATTGCCCGCTACAACATCCACCGCAGGTAACAGTTAATTTGATTTAACAACTACAAAAAAAAAATGCATTCCTTGCTGGCATAGGCTACAACATTTTCAACATGTCAAGTTAGAGCATGGCACAACCAGACCAATATAGCTCTGAGTAGGCCTACAACCCAGAGTGGCACAGAATTTTCATGTAACCCTCTTTGACCAATCAAAGTTAGAGGAAGGTTGCGTTTTACGTCAGCCTGGCTGAAAAGGCTTCAACAGACACCGTAGGCTCAGACCTGACATTCAGGTATGAGTGTCAGCTCAACACACTCCCGTTTTCCCAGGGAGTCTCCCATATTTCACACCCATCTCCCCCCTCCCGTTTGGTTATTTCTCCTGTGAAACTCTCGTAATTTGTATGGCCCAAACCTCGTTATATGAATAATCACTTCAATATATTATTCCAAGGTTGTCCATTTGCCAGATCTTCTATGAAACGCATCCTACATATCATACAATTTTCAACCCATTTATGACCTCAACCTGGCAACCTACAACCCAGAGGCATTGTTAGACATCAAACTCTACTGGGGCACAGCCCCCAATTCATATTTACATTTATTCATTTAGCAGACGACAGACAGTAAGTACAGGGACATTCTCCCCGAGGCAAGTAGGGTGAAGTGCTTTGCCCAAGGACACAGCGTCATTTGGCATGGCCGGGAATCGAACCAACAACCTTCTGATTAATAGCCCGACTCCCTAACCGCTCAGCCATCTGAGCCCCTACTCATATCCCTTTTTTTCTTTCAAGCTTGCTGCGCACAATGCACTACTAGGCTATAGAAACTCCCCTTGCTTAACCCAATATACAACAGTTCAGGGACGCAAGTTTGATATCAGCTTTGAGCGCACACATTTTTTTTGCATTCATTTGAGCGCAAAAACTGTTGTTTTGAGCTTCATGTTGTTTTTATGTTTTAGTCAAAATAAGATGATCATTAGGCCTATCATTTAGAAACTATCTTTAGTTTTGTAATGTTCTCTTAGCCTACCTCAATTCTGACTTGTGTGCCGAGTCCGACACCTGGGGGGTATTCCAGAAAGCAGGTTATGTGACATACCCGGGTAAGTTGACTCCCCAGCTGACACCCAGCATTGTAGCAACATTGCCAGTAGGTTGCTGCAACATTGTGAATCAGCTGGTGGGTTAACTTACCCATTTATGTTGCATAACCTGCTTTCTGGAATACCCCCCTGGACTTCTGGAATACCCCCCTGGATGTAATGCAGCACAATAAATCACAACGGCACAGTCGCGCTGCAGAGGCACACAAGGGCACACTGATTTCGAGCTTTATTTCAATTATTTGAGCTCTGTCTCTGAACCCCCTCCCCGTTTGAAGTGTCCCAGATTTTAGCACTCAAATGTTGACAGGTATGAGTAGGCTACTGGATCGGAGCAACAGTATTCACATATTTTGCATGTTCAGATTATTGGAATCAATTATGGAATAATAAAATATGAAAAAAATAATTCTGTTTATGGGAACAAGCATAGACCACAGTTAATGCAGCATCAGTGTGACCTTAACAACACATTCTACAACATCTCACAAACCATTTCCCCCAGAATCCCAACCTAAATTAATGCCACTTTGCAAATATATCTTCCGAACATTGGCTTCAAGTTTTGCAGTTGCGTCACGAACCCAGCCTAGGGGTTGAGACAGAACAAAGGGGAACACATGTGCGAGAACTATATGCTGTGGTAATTTATTAAAGAATACTAATTTAACCTAACTAAACGTGAGGTATGCAAGTCAGTAGGTCAGTGGTGTACATATGTGTGAGTGTCTCATGATAGGGAGCAGTGTTGAAAGGTGTAATAACAAAAGTCAAAAGGTTGCCACAACTCAAAACAAAAGCGTGCTGCGGACAAAACGGAAGGGCGTCTCCCTCTCCTGACGTCGTCTTAAAAGGGAGGAAACCACCGGGCCCAGGTGTAGCCACTTGACGGCTGAGGAGGCCGTCACAGTTGTCACACCTACTTCTCTGTTCCTGACCCTTCTCTCTCAGAAACGGTAGCACAGCGGAAGATCATTGCCTTGCTGGTAGAGATCAAGGAGGAGCAGCAACGACAGTGGGTGGTGCTGAGGGAGCTGCAGGCCCGTGTCCAGGGACAGGCCTGCATGGAGGAGGAGGAGGTGGAGGCTCTAGAAGTGGACCTGCCCCTCAAGACAATGGAACAACTGGATGAGACCGAGACAAACCTGGAGGACCCTGGAGCACAGAGGAGAATGGTAGATACTAGAGCCATACCAGTTTAACTTGGCCTATATGGGCCTATCACAGATATGTTGGCATAAATGTGAGGGGTCATTGCAAAACATTTGTGTAGGTATATATTCTGTATAAATATTGGCCGTATTTTATTCCCCAATATCGGCATCGGCCTCAAAAACCCAGTATCGTTTTAAGACACCCTGGCGAGTGGGGTGAGGGAGTGTGTAAAACTTAAATGGAGGCAACCCTGTGCATACTTCCAGAAGCCGATTAAAAAGTTGTTTCTATTTATTGCAGGTTTCTCATCTGTCACGGATGGGCGGAGCCACCGTGGATGATGCTGTGCGGCGGCTCATGCAGGCTGTGCTCTCATTTGCTGTGGGCTCAGAGCTCAACTGGGTTGGCAGAGGGCAGAAGAGAAGCTTCAGGAACACTCGCCTCCAGGGGGTCCTCTTTCGTACGTATTCATGGCTATTCAGAAACACTAGATGCAACTTACAGTAGAGCATGATTATGCAATTACAATTTATTTTAATTGATCGTACTATGTGTCATGCCATGTTAAATGAGAATAAGTAGACATCACTGCATAAATGTGTTATTAGGGAGGCATTGAGGGTTTAACATTTATTTTTGTATTTCAAAAGGTGCATAAGTAGGATTTTTTATGTGTAAGCTGATGAGGCCCTTTGAGAGCTGTTTACCCACAGACAGCTTAGTGCCAGCGAAATGTCAATATACCATTTTTGGAGTTCAGAAAATAAGTGGAGGTGCTTTTTCTCATATATTAATTTATTTTATAATATTACCTATTGCAGCTTTAACGCCCAGTCTTTTTCCAGCACTCTTCTAACCCTGACCAATCTTAATGCCTTATGCATTCTTACCATTGACTCAGATCTGTGGTTGCCAAAATACTGAGTTGCAACTGACCTGACACTTTCTCTTCATTTGTAGGGGCTTTGAAGCGAACTCCAGTTGGTAAGGAGGCCACACACCACCAGTTTGCAGATGTGGTGAAGAAATGGCTCAGGTTTGCCCCCTTCAGACAGGGAGGAAGTGGACGGCGACATTACAGACCCCCTTCTGTTGAGTTTCCCCCTTCCTAAAGCGTTACTGTCCTCAGAAACGGGTAGCCATTAAGAATCAGATTTCTCAAACGTATTTCTCTGCTTCAGTGTTGTAAAATGTTTTTAAAAATAATTTTTTGTTGGTAATTTTTTGATGTCCAAAAAACATGGTTATTGGCCTGAACTAAATGCAGATTGATACAACTGTATATAGAGACTTCATAAATACTTTATACAGTAGAGGGTGGCAAACAGTTAGTTAAGCCTTTACATGTACTGGAGTAAGCACCAAAGTACTGTTGGTTAAGTTGTTTTTGTTGTATGAATGAGTTCTCAAATTATTTCTAATTTCTGAACTGTAATATGTGAAAACCTCTATTAACTTTACAGAGTGGTTTTAATGAGGATCACTTGATATCAACCTGCTGAATGTGAGTAAATACATGTAGATCAGTGCAACTTTATTTAGTTTTAAATGGTGACATTTTTCACAATTTCTCTGACATCCCTTCATATCACCAAAAACTTGGTGTGATGGCAAATGCATCAATAAATGAGATACTGTGTATACTATATAATAATTTATATGTAGAGAGGTTGTACAGTATAAAGAAAAGCTGTCTTGGGCTATGCTCAAATTTAGCTGAAAAATAACTATTTGAAATGTTACAAGTGATGAAGAAGAAACTCTGTGATGACAAGTGGCAGTTTTGGAGCTATAAATACTGATATGCAGTGTTAAGATATGATCGCTCTGGGCCCTTGGTGACTCACCAAGTAGATGGTGGACCAAATAGGCTATCCTTACTGCAGTAGCCTGGGTTCAGTTTCAGCCAGGAGCTGTATGTCATCCCATCTTTCCCCTGACTTTCCTGCTTTTCTAAAACTGTTACTATCCAAAATAAAGCAGAAAATGCACAAATATCTTCACGAACTGATCGCTTTATTATTCCTTCTCTTACCAGAGATTAAAATATACAGCTGATACAGATGTTATTTTAATCAATTAATAGCAAACAATGGTGTTGAGCCAGGGAAGTATGGAGAGGATTGTGTGAGCCCCTAATAAAAAGAATCTGAACATGTTAATGAGTTACGCTTCATCAGTGGTAACCGCAAACAAATATAGTAGTCATCTTTTTATATGTACTCATCAAAGTAGTTGATATACTATTATACGATAATGTGTTTAAAAGATTTACCATACTTACTAAATTCCTGTAAATAAATAATTGAAAAATGTGAGAATAATCGTTATAGCCTAACAAAAGTTTAAGCAGTGAACCAAAAAGGGGGTTGGTAATAGTGCCAATCCAATCCCATCAAAGGAACACAAATGATTCTAGTTTACACTCGAGTCATTTCAGGAGAGCACGTGACGTGAAAGACAACACGGATTTCACTTTACTCCCCCAGTTTTGTTATCCAAGAAAGGTCGCATGCGCGATGGGGGAAGGAAGGGGCGGTAGGAAAGGAACTATGGCAAATCATGGACAAACCCGCCGCCACTGAGGAGCATTTCGGCTTACCTTATTTTCTCTCTACTAACATTAAACCAAGTCAATACAACATGTCACGATGGAATATTTTAAGCATGTTGTGATATTTTTCAAGAATACAACAATGTTGTTGCTGTAGAGGCTTCAACCGACTTGGCACGTAACAGAGGGTAAGTAGTTGAAAAGTTTGTCTTGTGTTGACAGTTTGTCTTTGTATTATTGTTGGATAGTCGTTAGTGCACAAATGGTCCGTGTTTGTCTTGGTTGTCACTTTCAGATGGGTTTTATTTGTAGGCTCGACTATAGGCCTATATGTTTTTTATTTAACCTGATTCTAAGTTCATTGTCTTTGAAATATTATTGAAGATTGCGATAGTCTGGTTTATCACATTTATTTTAAATTGGGTATACACCACAACTCGTAAATTTAGGATATGATACTCAAACGTCGTTTACAAAACATTGCTATTCAGCACCTGTTGCCTGCCGTCTCAACTTTGATAGTAAATGGGTGACGATAGGCAATAATGATGATGGGCTATAATGTAGAGGGGTAAATAGTGCATAGACTGCAGTTATTCCGTAGTGTAACTTTCCTATAGACTAACAGTTTACGGATATAATAATTACTCACTGTTTCTTGCTTTGGAAAGTGAGGTAGCCTACCGCGGCGTAGTACAGGGTTGTTCACCTAGGCTACTCATCATGAAATCCTAAAACGTTAGGCCTACAATACAGTTTTAATACTGTCATATGAATAAATACTTGTTGCATTTAAATGGCCAATACTTTCTTTCCTTTCAAAGAATGCTCATATGTCATTGAGCGATGTGATAATTGACCCAATGAGTTCTGTTAATGTCTTTGGATACCAAAGGAGTTATAGTGCAAAGCACATTGTGCTTCAGGACGGGCATATTTGCTTTCTCTTAAGCGGCTGAGTCATTTAGGCTGAGCCGTACCTTGAGTCGGCTGTTAAACGAGGAGTGGTAGGCTACTTTGTACAGCTGACTTTCTTATCTTTTAAATTATTAATTTCACTCTGCTAGACACAAGTTGGATATTGCTGTAATTTGAGTGTTTTGACAAACTGCGTTGAGAACTTGTTATCTTGTTTATTATATTTGATCACTAACTTCTCAAGACTTGAGTGAAAAACAAACACCTTCGTTTTCCAGTGTGCTCTGAAATCTGTTAATGAGCTTAAAGCTTTTGCCTAAAGGAAGGGGGGTACATTAAAGCTGAATCCCAGTTTTGGAATTCATAAAGTGTGCAAAGGCAGGTGGCCCATGACGTTTCCCAAAAAGGTTTCCCCTTCTTCTCCTCTTTGCAGCTTATAGTGCTTCCCCACTTCCCAATTTGTCCTCAATCAGGAGTTGTTACAATGTAGCATAGCTGAGGTTTGCCGATTTTGACCAGCTGCTCCAGGGAGGGGCTGTGGTCATCCTTGTTAGGCCTATGCAACACTTAACAGTTTGAGACAGTGCGAGATACCTAATCTTTAACTGAGATAAGAGGCTTCCATCTTCCTTGAAGGTATAGCCTAGATTTTAAACAGACCCAAACATTTTCAGTTCAGTGCAATTGAATAGCACTATCCCCTTTTCTGTAGGTTTCTTGTATGTAGGTAGGTAGTAGGCTAATGCAGGCACATCCAGTGTTGCTTCATTCAGCAACACTGGGCCACATTCATAGCAGTTAGGAGGTTGACCTGTGTTACGTGCTGGAAGGCAGTAAGTCACTCCAGTTTGCACTTCTTCTAATGCTGCTCATTCACCCTCATGGAGCTTCCACTCTTTGGTAAATACTGTCAACGTAAACGTGGCACCAGAAGGTATGTTGGTAAGAGTTGAGAGTTTTTAACAGTTGTTGTCTGTGTTGTGTCTGGGCTATGAGGCTGCAGCTTTTTGTGGACATAGTGGTCCTTGGTTACAGCTTCACTGGTTTGGGATCCACACCAATGTCAACAACATGTGTGTGTGTGTGTGAGAGAGGAAGAGAACTTCTGATTGAGCTAATACAATGCCAGTTGACTTTTAGTGTCACTTTATTTGGAAGTTTGAGCCCTATTGAGTTGGTGGTGTGAAATACATCAAAAATAATAATGCAAGTGTTGAATTTCAGCTCATGATTAGCGAATATTCCTGCATGTGTAAACACCCTTAATGGCTAAGCTGCCATGAAAGTGTTTCACACAAATCTGCAGACAATGATTGTTTATTAGTTCCCCACATTACGGGATAGCCTACTTAGTTTGTGCATTCTTTAACCAGATAGCCTTGGCCGTAAGTCCTCTTATGCAATACTTGTGTGACAAGTTACTGTAAAATGTCCTCAGTCCTGCACTTAGTTTTTTCCTGAAGTGCATCATACACCATCATAGAGAATATTTTTTTGATTTTGTAACGGTGCCATTTACTATTGAGGGTATCAGTAAACAGACTGTTAACCTTTTGAATGACCGTAACAGCAGTGCAGCTATATCTGTGACACGTGCCATTGGCAGATTGGACTACCTCACCACCACTCCAACCTCAATCAAGGCATCACCAGACGATCCTCTGAACCTGGAGCAGGTCTAAGCAGCAGCTTTGGCGAGCTCCGTCTCTGAAGCACTTCACTCACAGAGACTCATCCGGCCTCCAAGATAGGGTTTCAGACTTTTCCAATTGGTCTGCATTTTTTTTTGTTCCCTGCTTGTGTCTCGTTCCAGCTGTCTGCTGACGTTGTAACCAGTGTAGAAGTGCTTCGGTCATCTCTGTATCTGGGAGAGATGAAAAGATGGTGAATACTCCCCCCCCCCCCCCCCCCCCCCCCCCCCCCCCATCGGCTTTTTCATACAGATGGAAATATCCACAGACAGACACACACACTCTTCCACACAGAAACAAAGGAAGAACAGGATAAAAAATACTTGGGGGATGGTGAAGGAAACCAACTCTTAACTGAGGAATCTGTGCCAGTCAGAACCAAGGACTTGCATGACGATACATGTTACCAATTTCCTTATGTTACCGTAAGGAAGTTGGCATAAAGCCTTTCACAACTGTCCTAAGACAACAATTTAGTTATCTGATGAAGCTAGCTAACTTGGTTCTGCTTACAACTAAATAACTGTGTCCCGTACGAGTTGGGTAGAGAAACCAGTTGGTTTGTATTGTGCCAGAACTAGGTCAACTCCAACCATCAGCAACTAATGATCAAGTTGAGCATGGATGATGAGACTCATCACATCTTAAGCATTGCTTTAGGATTATTTCAGTGTAGCCTTAAATCTGAGCAGGACACTGTGGTATTCTAGCCCACTGTACCAAAATAGGTTAGGCTTGCAGAGGTCAGCAAAATCCCACTGACTTTGAGAGATGTGGGTTCAGGTGTGGTGATATCTTAGGGGTTGTGTGTATGTGTGCATGTGCGATGCTGATGATTTGATGGCTAGTCTAGTAGTCGCAAGTCATCCTGTGTGGTGGGGAGTGGGAGTGGGAGTGTGGGTGTGGGTGGGTGTGGATGGGTGGTGGGGACCACTACCGCAGAAGAACCCCTTCTCTTGTCAGTCAGAGTGCACTTAGTGTGTAGCTGTCTGGTTTTCCATCCACTGCTCGTCTTTTCGTAGCGGTACCTTCTGAAAGCAGGGGCACACCCAGACATAGTTGGGAGCAAAGGAATGTGACACACTTTTGAGGGAGCCTAACATAGCCCTTTATTGAAAGAACCAAAATGGCTACTCCTGCCCTCAGTTTCACCACTAACCAGACAAGGACTTTCCCAGATTGTTAACTGGCTTGGTTGTTGGTTTGGTCAACTTCTCTAGACCCAGAAGTGGAGTTATTCTAAGCGTGTTGATTTCTTGGCTGGCTCAGCCAGGCCTGCTAATGTGATTTACATTGCAGGACACGATGTAGGGATCCACCAAACACACACACAGACACACACACATTGAGGAAACAAATGATCCAAGAGAACCTAGTTATGCATCATATTGTGGTTTTCCTTTGTCTACAATGTTTACAGCAAACAGAGTAAAGCTGTCTGTTTCTCTCATTCCTCTATCACTCCATCTGTGGTAGGAACTGGAGTAGACCTTCCCCCTGCCTTGGTCCCTGTACTGTAAACCTGGGTCTGGACCTAGTTGACGGTTAGTATGTGGGGAGACCTATAAAACAGCAGGGTTTTAATTATAAGGTAGCACACACAAACCCACATAATGCCAAATTACTTTAAATGTGTGTGTTTCCGCTGCTCATAAAAACTGACAAAACCTACAAACATAAACAACTATATTCTATAAGATTCAAAGTATAATTGTAAAGGTTGGGTGAACCATGGATGTGGTTTTATGACTTGATACTAAATTACTGACCTAAACATCCTCTTGTAAGGTGACAACAGGAGACAGGATTACACAGTTCGCACAGGTGTAATGGCCAACTGTGAGCCTTGTGTGGGCTTTAGAAAACCAAAGTCTTGGCTTGCTTAACTCAAGTTGATTCATGTTTTAACCCTCAGGTTTGGTCTTGTTAATGCTGTAGCCTGAAGCTGAGAAACAGACAATCGTTGAGGGTTCCCCAGGCCTGAGCATCAGAACACACTGTTAACAATGATGTCTGAAAGTGATGCATGCACTGAGCGGGAATATATATGAAGTCCTATAGTATTAGCATCTGCCATGTTGTACATGATTTTTCAGTCACCCAGTTCTGTCTACATAAAAGTTGCACAAAAACCCCACCTTCATTAAAGTTGCAATGTAGTTTAGGCTAGTTCTAGGCTCATTTTGGTCCCCGACAGAGATTAAATACACATACCAGTTGGAATTGAGCAGCTTAGCTGAAATGGAATGTGTCATTCTGCAAGTCTAGATAGCCATACTTTATGGGTTTAACTCACAAGTTAAGAGTGTATTGAAGACGTGTGAGTTGCTAGCATGTTAGATTATGGTGCGTGAGTTTCCCAATGTGTGTAAACCCCTTCTACTCTGCTGACTTGTGATTGTGTCCTTTACTATGTCAGTGGATCCTAACTTGAGAATGCGTCAGTGCTTTTGTGGTCAATGACTACACTGCTAAACCCTTCATTAGAAAAACTCCTCCTCCTTTTACTCATTTCTGGTAGTCGCTGTTATTTTCCTGGCTTGCTTCTCAAACTTTCTATTTCACATATTCTGTTTGTTTCTTTCCCATTTTCCTTGTTTTTCCTGTGCTTTGTGTCAGTTTCTTCACCTTTCTTATCTCTTGACTAGTCTGCATTGATAGTGGTGACCATTGGTATTGTAACTGATTGTGCCTGAGCTTGATGATGTCAATTAGACTTCACACTGATACCAATATTGAGCAAGTCACTATTATTTAGGTATTCGTATTCAGTCAACCTCATGAAATAGTACCATAGCCAGTGTTTCCCACAGATTAGAAATCTAATTGTGGCGGGGAGGGGTGGGGGTTGTCAGACCGGGGGGGGGGGGGGGGGGGGGGGGGGGGGGGGTCGTGTCGTAATAATTCCTTCGTTAATAATTCGTTACACAGTTAATTTGTTAATAATTTGTTACATTAAATATTAATCCAAAATGATTCACACCTTCACAAATTAACAACAACTAACATCATTTCTGCATTATGCATGTAGCAACGCTAGTGGTAAACAACTATTTAACTGGTTGGCTCCATGACGCCGAGTAAGTAGCTAGCTCTTGAGACTTCTCACCAAAAGAACGAAGGGGAAACTTCGAGTACTGTAAGTCGCTCTGGATAAGAGCGTCTGCTAAATGACTAAATGTAAATGTGAGTAAGGTACTTAGCGAAAAGTAGCCTCAACTTTCCTCGACTTTTAGCTACGGCACTAATGCTGAAGGCTCGCTGATATCTGTCGGTCTTACTAGAACGGCATGTGTATGCATTGTTGCTAACGTGTGCTGACGTAGTGACTGTGTGCATATGTGGGAAAGACGCATGAGTGACAGAGAGACGGAGGGAGAGCAGGGGAAAGGAAATGCAGCTGAACGAATACGCTGCGTGTTTGAACCTAAATAGCGATTAAAAAAAAATGTTTTACGAAACGCAATGTGTGGCGGCCGGTGTTGATTCTGTGGCGCACCGCCACAAATTAGTCTGTGTGTGGGAAACACTGATAGCCTTCCTTTTATTGACATTTTACTATACCATTGTTTTAATCCCAAAGCTAGTGACGGTACCTCATTCTAAAAGCGACTTTTGAAACCATAATACAATGACCTCACTGCATTCACGCATGCATGCAACATTATCACACCTTTTTGTTAAGATACAGCTCTGGGGGAAAATTGAGAGACAACTGCACCTTTTTCTTTCATTTATAAAAAAAAGTGGATAAGGACAATTTTGTGTAAGGAATAGAAGGGTAAAGATTGCAGTGGCCTCTTAAATTTTACATTTACAATTAGTCATTTAGCAGACGCTCTTATCCAGAGCGACTTACAGTAAGTACAGGGACATTCCCCCCGAGGCAAGTAGGGTGAAGTGCCTTGCCCAAGGACACAACATCATTTGACACGGCGGGGAATCGATCCAGCAACCTTCTGATTACTAGCCCAACTCCCTCACCGCTCAGCCATCTGACTCCCCCTTTACCTTTCTATTCCTCACTCAAAATATTCCATAACAACTTTTTCCTGAGCTGTATATTTGGAACTTATCTGCAGTTCTTGGCAGTGTAAACATGGATGTCCGGCTCATATCCCTAGCACTGCAGGTTAGTTTATGCTATTTATGGCCATCATACCACTGTCATTCCTGTGACCTTCCCTGTTGACATGACCCCTTGCTACACCTGGGTAAGGGATAGCTAGATGGGTTGGGTTAGACTAGGGGCTGGGTGGGATTGAGTGGGCTTGCGGAGACTTGGAACAGAGGAAATGAGAAATGTAGTGGGCTGTAAAAGCATGTGTAGGTCTTTCAGGTCTGCACACAGACTTCCTTTCAGGCATGAAACTCACAGCTACAGTAGGTGTGGTGGGAAAATAAAAGTAATATTCTAAAAGATTCTCAACTGCAGCTCCACTCAGGATAGGATTATTTGTTCTTCCTTTTCAGCTGTTGAACAAAGTTTTCACATTTGAATTGATACCAGACTTGGAATTTACCCCAGATCTGGCAGATCATTTTGTTTTGGTTATTTAAGATATTTCTCAAATCTGGCTTGTTTTTTTCACTACTTTGTTTCATTTAGCAATGCTTTTTGTGAGTCGTTGTTATAATTACTGTCCCTAGTTTATTTTGCCTCAATTGGTGACCACAGGGGCCTTCCTGTTTACCAGGCCTTGTGTGTGTCTGTATTCTGTGTAGTTTGGATACACTGGTTAGAGAACACTCTTGCACTCTTACACACACACACACACACACACACACACATATTACAAAACCCTATGTCATGTCCCTTATGTTTAGCCGTGACAAGATGGATGTTCACGTGCATGCTTGAGTGCAGCAACAACATGATGACAGCACCCCCCCAGGGACCTGTAAAAACAGAAAGGGGGAGAGGAACCAGAAGAGTGTGCAAAAGCCTTCTGCTTTTCAGGAAATACTTCCCAGAGCCAACAAGCTCTCCCTCTCCCTCCCTTCTGCCTTCTCTTTCCTCTGCTATTTCCTGAGGAACGCATGGCAACAAAGAAATCGAATCCGATGTTTTTCAAACCTTTTTCAGTCCTAGCAGCTGGTCAGTCCATCCAGCAGTAAGTTGGGAATGACAACAGGTGTGTGTGTGTATGTGTGTGGGTTTGGATTGAACAGCTTCTTTGGCAACCTGATCAAAGCTAGCCTAGGCCTGAGATGCAGATGTTTTCCTGTTTGGGTTCATCCTAACGTAGACCCCCTTTAGCCCCAAAAAACAGTTGTCACTTCACTACGACTTGACTACAACATACTTGAGTATGTGAGGACATGCTGGATAGAGCTGTTGTCTAATAGTATTGGTGGTTTCACTGTGTCTGGTTCTCTCAGGATGGGAGGGTGCACACAGCTGGCCCATATCAAAGCTTTCTGGTGTGCTGAGACCTACAACATATGGGTCAGGGATGAGCGTATATGTGGGAGACAGAGAGGGCTCTTTGACAGTTTCTTTTACAGTATGTCTGTGTGTATTGTATGAGCTTTTACCAGTAAATGACATGTTAAACAATTCGACCAGACTCTTTAAAGGTGCACTCAACAATCTTTCCAAAGGATAGATTGGTGTGACTGATAAAGGCCAGTCTAGGTTTCTCTAGGATCCAGATCTCCACTGGAAGAATGACTGTTCCTCTTTCTACCCTACAGAGCCCCTAGCAGACACACAGACGGCACGGAGGCCAGACAGACAGCTGTCGGACAGACAGACAGCATGTCCGCTGATGCACTGGGCCAGCCCTGCCAGAGGGAGAGAAAAGGCAGCTTTTTCAAGGTATGTACATTTAACTATGTGGTTTTAGACCATGGATGTCTCCGGAGAATGCCATTATCTTGATAAGCCACCTAGTAACTACTTCTCCACTCTGTTAGGGTCAAAGGGAGAGCGACAGAGATGAGAAGAGAAGGATAGAGGAAGGATAGAAATAAGAGGGAGGATAGTTCGTAATTGTTGAAAGGTTTTGGTTATACTTTCTGTTCATGTGATGTTGAGCTGTGTTATACAGTTCATTTGAGTAAGATAAAAGAAGGTTTTGCCAGAATAACTGTCAAATAAGCCATGACCTGACAGAGAAAGCACTATCAGCAAGTAAAGAGAAATTATATGAACGTACGATATAAAAATAATTAAACTCTTTGGCAAATGTAGTCAAATTAGGGAAATGTGTCACTTTGTTAGGGCTACATCACTGAGTTTGCATTTTGAATGATGGTAATGGGCTTCAGTCAGAGCTGTTATAGACTGAGTAGCTTTTGTCATAGAACCAAATGGTTGATATCATAAGGCTAAATTGATGTGATGTCACAGTACTTAGTTCCTGCTTCAAAAAGGTTTTAATTTTTTTTGCATGGACTGACTTTTTGATGGTTAGATGACCTCAGTCACTGAGCTATGAACAGGCATCTTTTGTCTCTCTGCCCCCACACACTTATCTTCTCCCTCATACTAAAGCTTTGAACTGTAGTTGTAGGCTGGGGCTGTGTTGGGTGTGTTGGATCTGTTGTTAGCTAGCAACTTTGGCTAACGCATCAGGCAAGTTCAAAGCTAGGCCCTCCCTGTTAGCCATATATTATGACTGGGTAAACTGTGTGTAAAAGCCTGTTATCTCTCTGAGTGGTGGCGTGATTATAGACCTGCCAACTTGTCGCCACGCCACGCCTGTACACGCTGCACAGAGAACGGAGGAGAAAACCCAAACTGTGGAACAGTCAGGCTGCCGTTCTTCTATGTGAGAAATCTGGAGCCGTGCATCATTGACTTTCCATCTTTGGTTAACTTAAGTACACCCCCCCCTCCCCCAAGTACAATCGATATCTTATATTGAAAAGTCTCTAAAGCTTGAAGTGGTTCGTTGTGCAAATATTGAAGGTTAGAAAGCAAACAGACTTGTACTGGAAGTGGCCTTGCAAGTACGAGAGTAAGGATATTTAGATTTTCAAAAAGCAGTTCTTTGAGTTTCAATAAATCTCTAAATCGTCCTTGACCCCTCTGTGAGTAGAGAAGGATCTTTTTCAGAAACATAACTTTTACACACCCTTAAACTCCAAGAAATCACTCAATTTTACTGCCGTTTAAAAACCAGCCATCCTATGTTGTGAGGAGAAGCAGGGAGGTGGGAAAAGGGGCTGAGAAGAGACATGAAGAAGATCAATGCTACAGGAGAGAGGATAGGACAGGAGAATGTACAGCAGAGGAGGGGTCGCCAGGACCAGACTCAGACAAAATCTGTCCGACCTCAACCTGTTACTCATCTGCTCGACCCTAAATCACCCTCAACTCATGTGCTCCCAGACATGGTGGAAGATGAAAGAGGAATGCCTAACATGAATAAAATAAAAAATAAAACAAGATAATATGCCGTCATGTGACCTATATCTTGCCATGTGGCAGTATCACCCTGGCAATAGTTCAAATGAGAACGCACACTGGGAGTAGTCCATCGTCTTTGTACATGTGTGTTTGTTTGACCTCCTGAGCAGAGCAGCTCCACAGCTCGAGCCCAGCACACAGGCTTTCCCCTCTGAGCCATGTGAGCAGGCTGCTCCACTGTTGTTGACAGCAGTGACTGTGTGTTAGGGGCTGGACCCTACTCTCTCTCGGCTGCGCCAGTCCAGCCAAATCTGGCCACAGGCATCACACTTTCCTTGTAAAAAAAATTACGTTCGGCAGAAAGGGGGAATGGGGGGGGGGGGGGACACTGAGCGGGTGCTGTATTTGTCATTAAAAAATCCTAGACTTCAGGACTTCATTAGCTTGGGTGCACCTCCTGAGGTGGTACAGTGAGGTTGGATGGCAGGGGTGACTGGACCTCTCCGCACAACACATACCAGCAGACAGGTCCTTCAATCTTCTCTCTGTTACCCAGCCTTTCTTCTTCATTTTTTTTTACCCGACCCAGGAAAACATTTGTGAACAAGGTTGCACAACACATGACCATTGCGCAAAACCGTGCAAAACTGGCAATTCAGTCAGTCGTATTTTGGGGAAATGGAACAAGTGACACTCCAGCTAGGTTTGCATGCATGTTTAAATCATGACACAGTCGTCACATTAGTGGATTCAATCAGCACACAAATTATTTTCTCAAAAACATTTCTTAGCTAATGTCAGACTATTTCATACCTTTTAAAGATATTTATAGAAGATAAGTTCAGAGGCAGGTAATATACTGCAGAATCCTATACAGGTTGTAGACACATAAAGCTAGCCTAGGAAAGCAAAGTATTTAAATGGAAACATTTTGGCAAATGTCTTTGTTACAAATGGTATATTTCTCTACTTTGTACTACTTGTTATTTGTTTCTAGAAAGGCAGGCATGCCTGTGTGTGTCCATGTGTGTGTCCATGTGTGTCTGTTATTTGTCTTTTTGTGTGTGTGTGTGGTTTGCTGACGGAGGTTCAGTCCACGTTAGACTGTGAGTGGACGTGTATATCTTGCTGGCTCAGCCCCCTAGGCTCTGGAGTGGTCAGCTTGGCCTGTGTGGAAGACTTAGAAGCACAGATTCAGCAGTGTTTGGATGGGTTCAAGGAGAAGTGGGAAGCCGGTCAAATCTGTTGAGTACTGCCCAAATATTCTTGAATTGGCTGCTTCTAAGTGGCGTGAACGTGTAGAAAACACTTTGTCTGTTAACCCCCTCGCTAAGGCTTGTATCATCACATGGATGTTCTCATTACTGACAACCCTCTTGTGTGAATGTCAGTGTGACTGTGCTCTTTTAGAATGAGCGTGCACAAGTGTGGGGGTAGAGTTTTGCTATATTCTTCATAATATTACGTCATGTAATGATGTTGACGTTTTATTCCCTTCATGAAGAGATGTGGTATGCTGCCGGGCTCCTGTTTTCGTACTTTTTCTCTTCATTCTTTTCTGCTCTCCTTTCTGTTGTCCTGTTAAAGAAAATGGGAAGTGGTGAAATTACACACACACATTCACACTGTACACACACACACACACACGCACTCTCTGGGGGTGGCTGATCTTTTTCCAGCCACAGGGTTTGCAGGAATGAATTCCAGCGTGTCTCACAAGCAAACACAAGAAATACGCTTTCACCCACTTTTTCACACACGACTCCCTCAAAACGAGTCGCTCGCTCGCTCTTTCTTTATCTTGTCTTTCTACTTTACTCTTTTTGTATATTTCTCGCATCTAATTTCTTCCTCTTTCTCATATTTCATTTAATTTCCATCTCAAATTTCTGTCTCCCAAATTTACTTCCTGTTTACATGTCTGTTCGTAGCTGATTGACTCGTTTGCCTGGGAGATTGGCACCCTGAAGAAGGAGATGGTACAGAAGGCAGAGCCAGCAGTGAGAGATCCTGGCACTGTTACACTGCAAGGGTGAGTGTGTGTGTGTGTGTATAAGACATGTCCTGTGTGTGAACTTCTGCCTACATTTTCTCACATCCTATTTCGCACATAATGGCCTGCTTGTTGTTTGATATTTCCATCTGCTGTGACCTGGACACTTATTGTATGGAATCCTCCCAGCAGGATTTCATAGTTTAGGCTTCTCTGTAGTTCTCATCTAAACCAAAAGGTGGAGATACTTAGCTTCATTCCTTCATGTGCAGAGTGGCAAGTGTCATGATGTCATTGTTCCCAGGAGCTGTCTGAAACCATTGTAGACACTATAGACACTTACTCACACCTTCATGCCTTCTGTCTGAACGTAAGTGTGTAGCCTTGGCAGTTCCTCTTAACGGGGGCCGTATGAGGTATTTCTGTGGAACAGCAACAGTGTCCGATTAGTTGGCAGTAGATTTGTTCCGGAAATGGATAGGGGATTTTTAATGATTACTGTTTCTCTCTCCTTTCTCTTCCCTCCACTCTCTTCTCACCTCTCTCTCTCTGTCTCCCGCCCCCCTCTCTCCCCTCTCCTCACCTGAATTACCCCGTCTGTCTGTCTCCCGCCCCCTCTCCTCTCCTCTCCTCTCCTAACCCCCCCCCCCCCCTCTCTCTCACGCTGACCCTTCTTCAGACTACAAGGGGAAGTTGCCTGTCTGTTCCAGCGCTCCCCTCCCTCCGCCGGCATCGGGACGGGCCCGGCGAGGGCCCGGGATTCGGGCTACGACTCGCTGCACAGACTGATGAGCGTGCTGGACAGGCTGATCCAGACGCACGGCGTCTGGCTGCAGCTGGGGCTGAACCACGCCGACGCCACGCGCATCCTGCAGAGCCATCCCCCCGGGGTGAGACACCCGCCGTCCCTGACCTCCGACCTCTCCCGCCCACCGTAGACACAAGGCAGTCCGGCTTTTCTACGTGAACCATTTGACCTTACTCTATCAGCCATGAGTAAAATAACTGTGACAAAACGCCTACAGCTTCAAAGGTTATCGGCCTCTGAATAAACAATGACACTCTGTTGAGCCGTATCCGGCACCCGACGTCACTGATAACCTCAAACCCTCATGAGGGACGAGATGAGACGCACACCGAAACAGCTGTGATTCTCAACAAGGCTGTTGTTCTCCTCCCTGCCGCTCCAGACGTTCCTGGTGAGGAAGTCGACGACCCTGCAGAGGAAGGTGATATCGCTGCGCATGGACCCAGACTCTGAGACACCTGTCCGGGATTTTCCTGTCAAAGAGAGTCAATACAGTAAGCACCTCAAGTCACGCTTTCCATCCCCACTTGAAGACATCATAACTTACACTACTTTTAGGTTGAGGCGTCATGTATGCGTTCTGCTGTGTTTTGTTGAAATATATAAGCATTGGCTCTATAAGGATCTCTGTTGTTTAGGCCTGGACTGAATTAGACATCCTGCAACACTGCTGAGGGAGGAGGCTGTGAGAGCATTCCACTCCTCCTGTGTAGACCTCATTGCCCAGACCTAGAGCACTAGATTGGATTTTCCCAACCCCTCGGCGATTGGAAAGTACTGAGACAGCTAAATTGACCTGTTTTATTTTTGTCCTGTGACTGTTGCGACTGTCTGCATTCTCTTGTCAAACATGAGCAGCAGACCCAGTCCGGTTTTGGTTGAGGCCTAAAAACGAAGCAAACTCTCTCTAATGTATCCCCTTTCTTTCTGTGCATTCGGAGGGGAGGTCATGGTGAACTGGAGGAGTTGGACTAGGCTATTTGTTGGGTGTGTGCTGCTCTTAACAACTGAGATTATTTTTAGTTGTACTTAATTCGTTATTGCAGTTAGAGACACTGGGTGTGTGTGTGCTAGCCTGCTGTAGACAGCTGTACACTGTGTGTGTGTGTGTGTGTGTGTGTGTGTGTGTGTGTGCCAGACGCATGGGCGTAGGCATACAGAACCAGTCCAACCATGCCAGCCTGCCAGGAAAACAAGCCTCACCCCTACCTTGCTCAATTTAAGCTACACAGTGTGGAATTTACTTTGAATTTACATTTTCCATCAGTTTTGGCTTTTCCAATGTAGGAATTTTGTTAATGGCAACTTAGTATTCAATGGGTTGTCAATACAGAAATCACCAATGTTCTTTGTCACTTATCATGTCTCCACATCTTTAGTATTTTCCACTAAAATCTCATGTAGATACCTGTGTGGGGTTATTTCTTAAAGGAAAATGCTTGCTTTTCTGTTTTCACATTTTCATGGCGGGGTTTTCTGGGTTTTCTGTTTCCTGTTTATTTAGTTTTCCAAGTAATAGTGAGGGAGGGATATAGAGGTGGAGAGAGAGAGCTAAGGAGATAAACAGTGGTTGTTTACAGTTGGTTCTCTCTGTGTGTGTGTCTCCTAAAACTGTCCTCTTATGAACTCCTCATGTATGACCACAGCAGATGTGTGCTAATCTCCCTTGCTATAAGTATTTTTTTTAATAGAGGGATTCAGCTGGGGGATTCCAGTAATGCTGCTTGTGAAACCAAATTGTGATCCTTTTAAAACTGCATCTGAACACGGTGTTCTTATTCTAGTTTTCACTTAAAACATCTCACCCTCACGTAATGTTGGAGTTTTCTGGTATGGACACAGCAGGAACTTCTGCAGGAACTATCAAAGCATCAGGAATGACCGTCTGGTTTTCCGGTTCTGGTTTTGAGAATGTGGTTCTCTCTCCCCAGCGTTCTCCCTGGAGGGATCTGGCCTCAGCTTTGCAGACCTGTTCCGGCTCGTGGCTTTCTGCTGTATCAGCAGGTGAGATGCCTGGGGACTTGTGCTGCTACACTTGAAAACAACGTTTGTCATGTAAAGAGCTGCATATGAAAAACTAAGTGTTGGAACAGTCACATGTCAGCTGAACACGCTTTCTTCCACTGCATCAAAACACGTTCACAGTTTACCTGAAAACAAAACGAAAGCAGATGTTAATGAAGTACACTGTCATCCAGCGGCACATACACAGTACACACACGCACACACACA
Source organism: Hypomesus transpacificus (assembly GCF_021917145.1). Taxonomy (NCBI): domain Eukaryota; kingdom Metazoa; phylum Chordata; class Actinopteri; order Osmeriformes; family Osmeridae; genus Hypomesus; species Hypomesus transpacificus. The sequence goes on from NC_061070.1 coordinate 9,366,243, forward strand.
CTGCATTTTCAGTAGTTTCTGTAGATCCTGATTATACCCAACTTGCGTCTTCCCCGCATCCTTCTCCCCGGTTTTGTATGATATATCCAAGTTCTCTGATCCTGAAATCATTGCTTCGTTTCCTTCAGGGACGTCTTACCTTTTACCCTGAAACTGCCAGAAGCCATCTCTTCAGCGAAGACCCCATCAGATCTACAAGAGGTGGCCAAGCTTGGAGCAGGTATGGACCTTATCAGTTCAGCTTCCACAGGGCTCATGACCCATCCCCCCTTGTGTGACAGGGCTTAGTGAGTCAGTCCGTGAAACAATGACTCTCCCAGGCCCAGATCACTGATGCTTGGCTGGGCACAAAATCAGGCAAGCCCTGGGGCCTCTGGACCTTCAGAATAGGCCTTACTGGGGTCTTTAAGCTGTGACTCATAGATGAATACGATATCTGCAATGTGCTTTATGTGCCAGACCCCCAGTGCCACGCTGGCTGGCTGGCTCTCAATGAGTTTGTGTGTAGAGCTGATAAACCCCTAGTTTGATGACATCCTTACCTCAGCGTGGTGGTTTCGAGAGATCACTCAGTGCTTGCGCACAGACACACACACAACGGGCTTGTTGTGAGGGGTTTTCTCCTCTTGGGAACGTGAGGAGACTGTCGGAAAGCTAAGACAATGCAGTGTTCTGTGTGTGTGTGTGTGCGCGGAGGTTTATACAAGCCAACTCTGACGCTGTTAAAGGATGAACAGCTGAAGATGAGCTACGTCTGCAAACTGAACTGACGTCTGAAAAGTGTAACCCTACCCGTGTGTGTACCTGTGTGACGTGGAACAACGTCAAACAGTCAAGCACACAGTGGGGCGCTGACTTCATTAGACCCCTGAATAATTCCTTGGCTCTGTTGACGTGTCCATCTTCAGCCACTACACTGAGCTGTGACTAAAACACCATAGCTCATTTGATCTCTCTGTGAGGAATAGTCTGTATATTTGGATCCGTAGGCCAAACACTCGCCTTCCTATCTCCTGTGTCTCTATCCAGGGTCTGCTTGTTTTCGATTGAAACCATGGATCTCCTGCTTTTCCACTGTCCCCGGTTCACCTAGCTGTCATCGAGCCACTGTTAATTAAGTTAGAGAGCATTTTCCCCACATCTGCTACACCACTCTCAGTCATTCAAGTTTTTGAGTGACACAGTTTGGATAATGCCTTCCCCGCTACTTTGAATGGTGACACTATTCAAATACTTTGTCCGTCCGTGTTTTAGGTAAGGTGTTGTGGTAACACCATGTGGATTGTCTCGAGGATTATCCGTTTATGCTTACGCAATTAACGATTTATGATGGGGACAGATTGTTCAGATGGTTCAGGGTTTGTCGAAACTTGTTTAACATGTTTTGATAGATAATCAAGCATCTATATACCGTTCAGATAGATGCGTTACGAAATAAAATGTTCTCTGGGTTGTATTTTTGTTGGGAACATTTGCCGATGATTAAATGTCGTTCTCAGAAATGAAACATCCTACAAAACAGTGGACACTACAATGGAACTTTGATGACAAACATTGACACAAACTGAGAGTTGGGTAACGATTGTAAATGAAGGGAGGAGTAAAAGAGGTAGAAAAAAAAGATGTGTGTGTCTGAGAGAGGAGGAGTAATGGGAGGAGGGACTGCTCCAGGGCCAGTCCACCCACACACACACATTGGCATGTGTGAGTCATAACACAGAGAGAGAGAGAGAGAGAGACAACAGTTAAACTTCAGAGTGTGTAGAGGCAGCAGTGTATTCTAGAATCCTCAAACACTGGGTATAACATAAAAAAAAATAAAAAAAAGATTGAAGTTTGAGAGCCGTACTGTTCTCTACCTGCTGTAAGTAAGGCAACGTTTCCCATTTTCTGTCTATCCTCTTTATCTCTGGGTCTCTTCTCTTTAGTTCCAGTGAGCTGCGAGTTGTGAATAGCTGTGTCTGGTACTGCTTTAAGGCCAGTATTGTACTTAGAACACTGTCTCAGCAGACTCATTCAGTGTCAACTGTCTCATACAGTCTGTGTTTTTTTGTTGTTGCCCACTGTAATTGTTGGCTGCATCTTTTATAGGGTACTAGCCGTGTCTAACTGTATGGCTGCTTGCTATTCGTCTTTCGAATTCGAATGACCTTCAATCGCTACTTAAATACAAGTAAAACATTGCCTTTGTCTAAATGCATTGATTTACTGGGAAGTGTGTGTGGATGGTGTAATGTTTTGCATGTGTGTAGGCTGTTGTCAACGGGACTATTGTTACTGTTGGCACTGTGATGCACTACATACAAGGTCGTTCTGTCAGCTCTGAAGTGTTATAAACTGGGGTCTATGTCACTAACGAAGTCAACGGCTTTTTGGCTGTGTCCGACTTTTGCCATGGTGCTTCAGTAAGCATTTGCAGTGGTGCTTCATGTGAGTGCGGCTGTGATTTGGGCTCTGCACCAGAAGCCTATCAGTGCTGTAATACTGTGGCATCGGTGTAGCGTTGCTTTATGACCTCCCCCTCTCTCTCTGCCCCACAGGCTTCTGGGATTCTGACAGGAGCCGCCCCAGGACACACACCGTCTCCTGGTTGTCGGGGGTGTGCGCCCAACCCGCTGCGCCCGCTGCAAAACAGAGGGCTGTTTCCACGGACGCGGCCTCCCACGGCAAGGAGCGGCCATTACTGCGCACCAGGACCCCCTCAGAGCTGGAGTGCTGCCAGTCCAACGGAGCCCTGTGCTTCATCAACCCCCTCTTCTTGAAGGTACACCACCCGGAGGGGGGCCACAGAACACCCCACACCCCTCCGACTCCCACCAAACACCAGCGACCTGCTCCACCTGTCGGCACCATCCACCACAGTCCAGAGAACCTTCCCAGCAGCGCTCAGTGTCCCGGCGACGAACACCACAAGGACAGCCTGGAATGTCCGAGAAGCAGCCCTCCTCTCAGCCTGAAGACTAGCCCGGGGAACAGCCCTCTTCGCCAGAGCCCCCAGCACCCTAACCCTGACAGCCGCCTATACGACGAGGACTCCTCCGAGCTACCGGGGAACTGCGAGAGCATCTGTCAGCTTGACGCCGCCACTTGCTGTCCGCCCCCTCGGCCCCTGCGGCCCCCACCGCCCCGACTGCCACCCCGCCGGCCGGCCCCACCTTGCCGCCAGCGCAGCATGCCAGAGAAGATCAGCTGGATCAACCCTCTCAAGGAGGGGGAGAAGGAGAAGGGAGGAGGGGAGAGGACCGGAAGCCTCCTCTCCCGTCTGGGTTCCTCTCTGAGCATCAGCCCCTCCTCCTCGCCCCCCAAAAGGCTCAGCATCAGCTCCCCCATCTCCATCCCCCGCCCCTCGCTCCCCCTCTCCCTCGCCTCGCTCTCCACCTCGCCCCGGAGGCCCAAACCCGCCCCGTCGCCCTGCCGCGCCGACCTCGACTCGCACGAGGCGCTGGACGACCGGACCATCGAGAACGCAGTCTCGCTCGGCCTGGCGAAGATGTCGCGGCGCAACGTCGCCGACGAGGGAGACCCCGAGCCCGCGCCGGAACGGCTGCCTCCCCGGCAGGAGGGAGTGGCGGGGGAGGGAGGGAGAGGAGGCGGAGGAGTAAAAGGAGGAGCGGCAGGAGTAGAGGGCGGCTGTCAGCGCCTCAGCGACATGAGCCTGTCCACCGACTCGTCGGACTCTCTGGACTTCACCCACGGCTTCTTCCCCCAGATCCACGACCCCAGCCCGCCCACGGCCGCCGACTACTCCGCCCACCTGCCCCTCTCCCTCCCCCCGCCCCCCCGCAACCCCGACAGCAGCATGGAGGACGAGGACGAGGAGGAGGAGGATGAGGAGCAGGACGACGGCGTGAGCCTGGAGAGCGACCAGGACCAGGACCAGGATTTGACCATAACGCCCCCCGGACACCGCACCAAGCGCAGGGCCAGCGCCGGGGCCCTGGTCATCCAGCGAGCGTTCCGGGGCCACCTGCGCAAGATGAGCGGGGTGTTCAGCTCCCTGCTGACCCCCGAGAAGCGGGCGGTGCGGAGGGTCCTGGAGCTGGCCCGGGACAAGGGCTCCTACTTTGGCTGCCTGGTGCAGGACTACCTGAGCTACCTGCAGGAGGGGGGAGGCAGCCAGGCCTGGCAGTGCCACTCCTCGGGCCTGGAGCTGCTGCAGACGCTGCGCCAGTTCATCACCCAGATGAAGAGCTACCTGCGCCAGAGCTCCGAGCTGGAGCCACCCATTGAGACACTCATCCCCGAGGATCAGATAGGTGAGTTGGGGGCAGGGGGTGGATGGAGCTGGGGGAGGGGGTGGGGTGGAGGTAGTGTTTAGATGTTGATGTTGTCCTTTTGTATTCTGTTACTATGTGAAGCCTGAATGCAAAGCAACATTTCCCTCGTGGGACAATAAAAGGTAACCGTGAACCCTGGGCAGGGTAGTGGGAGAGAGCGGTTGGACGAGAGAGAGAGACATAGAGTTTGTGTGTGGATGTAAGTTGGAAGACTTTCCTGGGGTTTTGGGGATGTGGGATGATTTGACTCTCGTGTTCATGAATGAGTGGAGGGAAATGACGTTATCAGCCAACGCACTAACATTTGGGGTTTTACCATGAGCTGCTAATTTTGGCCCCTTGAGGTGTGATGTGATGTACACTCATACACACACAGCATCAGCATATTATTATTGACAACAGACTAATAAAGGGCTTCCAAATGTCCCTAACAAACCTGTTTCTTGGGAAAGTTGCCATGGAAATATAGAAATGGATACATTTGGTGCGTGGTTTGAATGTTGTCACATTGTTTTCTGAAGACTTTCATCCCTATTTTGTAATGTGTTGTTGTAGCAGTGTCTCCGTCAGAGAGTCACTGACTGAAAATAGTCTTACTAAATGTGGTCTCGTGGCAGTCTGCCAAGTTGGCCAAACTCCATCTTTCTTTCTTTTCAGTCCCGTTCCTTCGATCCTAAATGCAAACAGGCCTCTTACTCCATCCGTCTCTTTCTCTCTCTCTCTCTCTCTCTCTCTCTCTCTCTCTCTCTCTCTCTCTCTCTCTCTCTCTCTCTCTCTCTCTCGTTCTCTCTCGCTGTTTCTCACAATCTCTCTCTCTCATAGTCTCTCTCTGCGACTCTCTCCTTGTTTCCCTCTCCCACTCTCTGCCTGTCTTATGTGTATTCTCTGAGCTGCTCTACCCATAGGGATAGGAAGACTGGGAGAATAGAGACCCTTGTGTCTCTCCGGTCCACAGAGCAGTGCTTCTCTCCATGACAACACACAGCTACTTCATCTATATGCTGTGTGTCATAAACAATAACAGGAAGATCTCAAGTTCTGGTTTTGTAGGTTCCTTGTGGTTTTTGTTTGTTATCGTTTAGTGCTTGGCATTCTGTACGTAAATGTAACCCCCTAACCCTTGTTCCTTGTAGAAAAATGCTGTACAATCTGAAATTAGGAAGATACTATAGGAGAGGATTTTTTTCCCCTCATTGCTTTTCAGTTGACCCCGACTATTTAGGGACGTCGAACTCTACAAGGAAGTCAACAAAGATTGCATATCTGTTGAAGTCCTTCAACTAAGTGACAGCTCAGATCCCAGTCAACCCTTTCCTCTAGATTGTGGCAGGTTATTTTTGCACAGGGAGACAGAAACTCTTTGTCCTCTTTACCTTTCATGGTGATCCATCTTTGTAGGTGAAGGGAGTGTGACGTAACGAGCCAATACAACACAAAAGACAACTCCAATTGAGGGGATTTCTCACACAGGGGTGTGTGTGTGTGTGTGTGTGTGTGTGTGTGTGTGTGTGTGTGTGTGTGTGCGCCAATAAGTTTTGGTTGGTTGATAGCACCTTTCTTATTCCTTTCTTTCAGTTGCTACATTTCATTTACTGTGTGCGTGTGTTTGTTTGTGTGTGTAACGCTGTACATTTATTCATTTACATAATGTACCACACAGGTTGTCTATGGCCCAACGACTGCTGGAATGGAGTGGGATGTGCGAATAGATTCCCATTTCTGTTGTCCTTCTCTGTCTGACTGCCTGTCCGCGTGCGTGCATGTGCATACGCGTTTCCATGTTCAAGGACTGCAAGGAGGGAGTTATGACTGAAACAAGCAAGGGAGTAGGAACTGTGGGAGTTGTTTATTGGAAGTGGAAAGTATTTTGCTGATACCGAACGGCCTTGAGAGGGCTGTCTCCTTATCCTCTCCTCCTCTATCGAGTTGTTCCACTGTCACCTACTGAGGAAAAAACATTATTGTCATCCTATGTACTATGGACACATTTCAAGTTTCCTTCCAGAGTATTTCTGTTTCCAGTTGTCATACTAGCTTGTGCTGCAGAACAGCCTACTTTTTGCTTTGCTTTGCTTATATAGAGGATAATTAGTTTGGAGGTGCAGTAGCCTGAGGTGTGCTTAAACCTTGCATGTGGAAAAACTGTTTGAGAGTTTGTGTGTACCCAAGCTCTAGGATTGCTAACGGTGCATTCCAGAGTTTTTTTAAACCTTTTACCGAACTGCAGGGAACCTGAAGGCACACTCTTTCTCTGCACTTAAAAGACAGCTGAGAGAAAGAGAGGGAGAGAGAGAGAGGGAGATGGTGAGGTTTGAAGAGTAAATGAAATGTAGCAACTGAAAGAAAGGAATAAGAAAGGTGCTATCAACCAACCAAAACGTATTGGCATCCTCTTAACACACGTAACTATGAAACAAGGAATCTCTGTCTGTCTGTGGCTCCATTTTCTCTAGAACCCGGCCCCTGTATGAAGTTGGAAGTCAGACGCTGTATTGCGCAAGATCCAAGGATGTGCAGTTTTGTGTGTGAAGTTGTTTGGATGGTTTGCACGAGGGGATGCCAGAATTCTTGTTAGCACCAACAGGCTATGTGCTAGGCACACAAAAAAACAAATGCACACTCACCCTTTTAGTCTTTTAATGCAGCATGTCTAGCGAGTTAGCATTAGTGAGACACATTGCGTCACAACATGATCAAAAATACGGGTTGAGGGAAAGGAAGAGAAGACCATTTCTCTTATCACTGCTTCGAAACGGTGTGACAGCAGCATCTATTCTGAGCATCCCTGATGATGTGTGGGGGATGTCTGGCCTGACAGGAAAGGTCATTGAAAGCAGGGTGAGAGTCGAGTCATAATGCTGGGTCACCAGGCTTTACTAACTGGAAATGTGTCGACAAGGTCACAGACACTGATACAATCCCCCTGCTGCTGCGATGCTAGTGGAGGACTGAAGAAGTGTATGTTGCTGCTTCATTGAAAAGGAGTGGGAAAGAAGAGAAAGTGAGGTGTGTGTGTGTGTTTCCGAGAAGGGGAGGGAGACGGGACTGAGTCCCCTACACATGAGTGTAAATGGAGGCCAGCTCGTAGTGGAAAGGAAGTAACACTTGGGTCTACAGATGTTCCAAATCCTGCTGACTTGGCCTCAGTCAGCACACAGACACAGACACATATACAGCTTTGTGGTTCTCTTTTTTGTGCTATGATATCATGGTTTTTCTTCGTCATATTATTGAGCTGAGCTTTGAGCTTGTAAAAGCTGAGTCCACCGAATAGCATGATGGCATGGTAGAAAGAGGATCTCAACTGCCCTCGGGAGACTGGCCAAGCTACACTATACTGTCATGAAACTAATAACCTCTCCCTACCCCCCCCCCCCCTTCTTCTCTCTTTCTCTTTGTTTCCCTCCCTTTTCCCCCCATCCAGACCAGGTTCTGGAGAAGGCCATGCACAAGTGTGTCCTGAAGCCCCTCAAAGGTGTGGTGGGGGCGGCCCTCCAGGAGTTCCAGGTGCGCAGCGGGGGGTGGCAGGAGCTCAAGGAGAACCTCTCATTGGCCAAAGCCAGGCAGCCCCGGGAAATGGGTGTGGCCGATGCCCTCCCTCCAGACCCGGTTGCCATAGAGAAGATCCGCCACAAGTTCCACACCATGTGCAAGCTTTACTCTCCAGAGAAGAAGGTGACCATGCTGCTGCGCGTGTGTAAACTCATCTACACCATCATGGAGGACAACTCGGGTAGGCACACAGCATCCTACAAAGTCCAACTCGTGTACATAAATGAAGATGACATACATACATAAAATGAACATGTGTTCATAAACGCTCATAGACATGAAAACGCTGTGTTGTTTCATTTGGGACGTGGACTGATTTGTTAACCATCCGTGCACATTCTGCCTCCGCCCATCGAAATACAAACATACACCACATACTCACTTTTTACTCTTTTGTGTGTGTGTGTGTTCAGGTCGCCTGTACGGTGCAGATGATTTCCTGCCCATGCTGACGTATGTGCTGGCTCAGTGTGACATGCCGCAACTAGACAATGAGATCCTCTACATGATGGAGCTCCTGGACCCCTCTCTGCTCAATGGAGAAGGTACAAAACATACACACACGCGCATGCACACTTCTAGAGGTCTGTATGTATGCTTGATAGTTGAAACATTTGTGTTGAAACCAATGTGACTTTGCAAAGTTGTGACATCATAAGGTCAGCATCGCCAGTGTAAAGTTGTCGTGACGTCGGTGGAAAGCTAGCGTTGTCATTGCAAAGTTTAGTGACGTAGCTGCCAGAGCAGTGATGTCATGATTCCGTTTCAAAGTCGGGCTGTGTGTCTCTTCGTAGGTGGCTACTACCTGACCAGCGCCTATGGGGCCATGTCCCTGATCAGGAACTTCCAGGAAGAGCAGGCTGCTCGCATCCTCAGCTCAGAGACACGCAACACACTCCACCAGTGGCACCGCCGACGCACCACCCAACGCTTGGCGCCCTCTGTGGACGACTTCCAGGTACACACACGCGCACGTGCGCTAATTCACTCTCACAAACATCTCTTTTTATTCTCTCTCTGGGATGCACATCGTGGCTCTCTGATCGCTCTCGCACACACCCAGATGTGTGAATGTTCATGTTTTAAGACTCTTCATCATCCCCATCCTTGCAAGGGTTTTCTGATTTGTGAGTTTGAAAAAGGGTTCAACGTTACTTCAACATTTAACCGTTCAACTTTAAACCAATCCACAGAACTACCTGAGGGTGGCACTGCAAGAGCTGGACAGCGGCTGCACGGCCAAAACACTGCTGGTGCGCCCTTACTCCACCGCCGAAGAAGTCTGCAAGATCTGCGCCGAAAAGTTCAAAGTTTCCGACCCGGAGAACTATGCACTCTTCCTGCTGACAGAGGGCACCAGCCAGCAGCTGGCCCCCGACACACACCCTCAGAAGATCAAAGCCGAGGTCCACAGCCGAGCCCAGTCATCGCCGTTCCACTTCGTATTTAGACGAGTGATAACTCTTAACGAGTCTTCGGCCGCCCCTCTCGACCTCACCCTGAACCTCAATGAACTTGCCGTGACCTCTGACCTCCAGTCCAACCTCAATGACCTCACTCTGACCACCTCCAAACCCCACCCCAACCTTAACCTGGGCCTCAGCCCCAGCCTTGGCCTCAGTCTGCCCCCAAACCAGCACAATGGAAACTCCATATCAATCTGACACTTTGAGGACAGTTGGAATGTGGATCTTCTCAACTCACTCCGTTTAAACCTACATCTCACTATGTCCAATATGCTTGAACTTGTGTTAACTGGATCTAACTAGGCTAAAGTAACATGAAGTGACCTGACATGGAGCATGCTGGACTGTGCTGAACCAGGCTGTGCTAAACCAAGCTGGTCTGTCTTCCCCTGTGGGCTATGCTTGTCTTAGTGGACTACCTCTAAATGGAAAGATGTGTCTGTGAGCCGAAGGAGAGAGAAGAGGGAAGGAAGGAAATGTGACAGATGGAGCTGGAATCAGGGATTTTAATTCTGCATCTCTATTTGAGGTTGCTCAACGTGGCACGTGAGGAAGCCAAGTGATGACTAACGAGGCTCAGAGCATGAATTCACCCAGGGAACTGCCATCAACTTGACTTAAAAACCATCTGTGTTATGGCAAACACTTAGTATGCCTGTCAACCCGCCCCCGGTGACACCTAGAAGACACTGCTAAGTACTGAGGAAGCAGAAAAAGTAAAAGGCATTATAAAATGCTGCTTAGGGCCACTTGAGTATTCTGTTCTGTCTTAGTACGATGTAGTGAAGTTTGATGACACACTCACACAGAACCTAACCCACAAGTGTACTTATACTTAAACAGTAGTGAATATACTGCAGAATCTTGTTGATTGTTATTTAGTTGTTGCAGTTGCTGGTAGACTGCATGAGGTGATATTATTATCATATACAGAATGTGTAGTCTTCTTATAACTGCATGTGCTTTGATTTTTTTAAATGTGTGAAATATGTTTGAGGCAGGCATTGTCGGCCAGTGATTGAAAAAGAGTTATTGATTCATGTTTTATTATATTATTATCCAGGAGATATTGGATATCATGATACTGTACTGTCTATAGTCTGTAGTAGGGATGGGCATATGGTCGAATGGGGATTCGTTTCAAGCTCTAATGTTAATAATAATATTACATTTAATAATTGTCTGAGCTCTGAGACAGGCTACATGACTGGATTGCTTAGACTAGATTAGACTTGATTCATATAAATATACAATTTTCAAATAAAACCTACAATAATTTAGAGAGATTTTGGAAATGTAAATAAAGAATGAAAGATCACTGGAACAGTGAAATAGTTTAATATGCCCATCCCCACTTTAAAGCAATGGGTTTTCTTGATTGACCAAACCAGGGACTTCATGTCCATGGCGCCAGGAAAAACGTTGCCATGGCCATGAGATATTACAGGACATGTCTGATGGACAGATATTCACTGTAGCTTACAGTACTTTGTAGAATTGCTATGTGATTTGGTTGTGTTGACTCTTAAGCAGGGCTGAGGTCATACACGGACACACTCTCTCTCTCTCTCTCTCTCTCTCACACACACACACGCACAGTTGCAGGTGTGTAAGGCTTTTGGCTGGTAGAGTGAGGATCACTGTCATGGAAGCTTGAAAGTACAGAATTCAACAATTCTGATAAAAGGAAGAAAGAAGAGAATGGTGGAAGAGCAAGAAGATAAGTACTTAAGTTAAATGTATCACCAGAATTTTACACATGAATTTGTACTTGCAGGGAGTGTAAGCGTTTACATTTTGAAATGTAAATTGACATTATGGGAGTTGGCCTGAGAGGATTACAAAGAGCTGGAAGAAGAAATGCAGCCAGAGCTCAGTTGGAAGGCGACATGGTATGCAATATGCTAACTCATGTTGAAATTGAGTATATCAAAATGTTTGGGAGCTTTAGCCGTTTGAGAGTCAAAAAATAATAATCTAAATTGTAACGGACTTGTGCGGATAAGTAAATGCTACTCTAACAATATTAGTATTATATCTGTGCAGGGACTGTTCACAGGTGTTTTTCTCCAATTTCACGTTGCAGATCCACAAGTTATTGTTCCTTATTGTCAGTGTATGTCATTGAATGATAATATTACAATTACTCTTTTGCACTCAATAAATGTTGGTCATGAATCAAATGTGTTTTCTTTTATTAGCAACAACCCTACAACAATTGATCTACAGCCACAGAATTGATTTGGTTGTGTATACGGAGTGCGAATTTATTATACAATGACCATCGTGGGGGTCTAAAATAAAAACAATCAGGGGGTCAACTTCTTCTCCAGGGCGTAGAGTAATATTTACTATTACAAGTAAGAACGATATATAAATGTATCGACCCCCCGACCTGTTGTTTTGATCTTTTTTTGGGGGGGGGGGGGGGGTCTAAGTCTAGAGAGGTCAAACATCGCTCCTGGACTCAAAATGAGCGCGCAACGTTTCAAAATTCCACAACTGGAGAGGCACATCAGCATTTACGCAGGTAAGTGGAGGAACGTTTTAGTGAGAGTAGAAAGGCAACGTACTCAATTATTTTTCATTGTGATTCTGCAGCAGTTTCGTTCTATTGCATATAGCGCCATCATGTGGACTCACTTTTCTCTACAGTCATTGTAAACTTCCGGCCCGGCGTTCCTCGTGATTCTTGTGAAGTATCAGTGCTTCTAGTAAGGTTGGAGGTGAATGACACAAGCGTCTAGTACAAATAAAGAACGGGATGACTTCTCGATAGTCTACTCTACTCGTGTCTGAGACCAGTGCTGTGCAATGGAGCACTATGCAACGGACACGGAGACCGAGGATCAAGAAGAACCATTGTTGGACCGCGGTGAAGATGAACACATAGAAAGAGGTTAGTAGAAGCAACTAACCTACGGTTCAATATAAAAAGCTATCACGCCAGCTTAGCTAGCCACTTAACCAGTTTTAGCCTACATGAACTTGTGCAAACTAGCATGTGCGTTATTTTGACTTGCGACGAGCATCCGTTTTTTAATGGAGGTTTCTGTCTCGAGAATCACACCTTTGTTTGTCAGCTGATCTTTGAGTGGTGGCTAGGCTACTACTAGCCTACTAGTGCAGGCTAACCAAAAAATATGAAATCGCCTTTGCTATTACATACATGGCATTTTCGCTTGGTTAACTAACGCTATATATCTAATCAAATCATACAGTTTATTTATACACAATCGCTAGCCCCCTGCAGTTATTTTTACCCTAATGCACTTCAAGGGTTACATATGGTACCATTTTACTAGCAAGAGGAAAGAAAACATCAACTTCAAAACTAATATCTCAACAACTCTTTAAATCGTAACCATAACACAGTGTTTCCCACAGATTACAAATCTAGTTGTGGCGGGGAGGGGGGTGGGGGTTGTCAGACCGGGGGGGGGGAGTCGTAATAATTCCTTCGTTAATAATTCGTTACACGTGCATGTATGCATGTAGCCACGCTAGTGCTAAACAACTATTTAACTGGTCGGCTCCAGGACGCCGGGTAAGTAGCTAGCTCCTGAGACTTCTCACCAAAAGAACGAAGGGGAACCTTCGAGTAGGTAGGCCTACCTAGCGAAAAGTAGCCTCAACTTTCCTCAACTTTTAGCTACGGCACTAATGCTGAAAGCTCGCTGATATAGCTGTCGGTCTTACTAGAACGGCGTATGTATGCATTGTTGCTAACGTGTGCTGACGTTGTGACTGTGCAAATGTGAGAAAGACGCATGAGTGACAGAGAGACGGAGGGAAGGCAGGGGAAAGGAAATGCAGCTGAACGAATACGCTGCGTGTTTAACCTAAATAGCGATAAAAAAAATTTTTCACGAAACGCAATATGTGGCGGCCGGTGTTGATTCTGTGGCGCACCGACACAAATGAGTCTATGTGTGGGGAAACACTGCATGACATTCCAGCATGTTCGTACTTTTACAACAAATTAAAAAATATACCAACATATGTTTTCGTAATTTAAGGGGGTGCTACACTAACGCAGTTGTCACAGGACACTAATGTCAATAAACACTTGAATGCTAAGCTGGTCAAAATCAGATCAGAAGGCTTGGGCTATTAGAAATGTGTCAAATGTGACAGTATTGGATGTAAGTGTTCCGTTGAGAAAACGGAAGGTAACTGACATACTCATTGGAATCATACCCAGATTGAAAGTTATAAAAGCACAGATCAAAACAGCAGGACAAGTAATAATGTGTGTTTGTAATTTGTGATGGTAATTTGTGAAAGCCCTACAGACAGTACAGTAGTTCTTCCCCCAACAAGTAACTGATTCCACAGTCATTAGCTGCAATTGATTCACTGTTAATGCATTAGATTTCTCTCTCATCCCTTCTTCTCAGCCCCAGCATGTGGGTCATCCCGCTATGGCCTGGCCCTTCTTTCCAGTTATGGCTTTTTCGTGGCCTATGCCCTTCGGGTCAACCTCAGTGTTGCAATGGTGGACATGCTTAACAATACTGACGCCAGTGGCAACACCAGCTCCTCTGTGTGCCCTGCACACTCTAGCCCCGAACGGCCACAACATAACCACACAGTGAGTAACTGTGAAATTTCCAAGGCTGTGGGCAGTCGTGTATCAACTTCATGCATTATACACTTATATATTTGCTAAATCCCAGATTGGTGTGTGGTGTTTGTTTCTCAGGCTAGTGTGTATGACTGGGACTCTGAGACCCAGGGCTGGATCCTGGGATCCTTCTTCTATGGTTACATCCTGACCCAGGTCCCCGGAGGCTACCTGGCACGCAAGTACGGGGCCAAGTGGCTCCTGGGCCTTGGAATCCTGGGAACTGTAATCTTCACCCTCCTCACCCCAGTAGCTGCTGACTTGGGCCCTGGCTACCTTATCGCTGTGAGAGTATTGGAAGGAATCGGAGAGGTGAATACAGACATAGCAGTAAAAAATGTCTTAGTGGTGCAGGTGTATCGATGTGCTCATTGAATTGTATGTATATGTTTGTTTGTTTGTTGAATGTTCCTTTTTGTCGCTGTAGTGAGCTGAAACGCAGCAATATTTTTGTGTTGGCCAACAGGGAGTGACATTTCCTGCCATGCATGCCATGTGGTCTTCTTGGGCCCCGCCAATGGAAAGGAGCCGGCTGCTCACCATTTCATACACTGGTAACATACAGCCATATATACAAACAGGTGGCAAATGAACGCATATGATGAACCCTCTTTCCAAAGTCTCTTCGGTCTTTTCCTCTAGCAATCTTGATCCATAATCGAGGTTAACTAGGCCTGCTGAGAATTGTTATTCATGCCACAGAGCATGATACAGTAGGATTTTACAGCTTGTGTGATGCAGTGCTGTTTGGCAGCATCTGTATTTGTTAAGATTCCTGTCATTTCAGCTTTTTTGTCACCGGTCTGTATATTCTGATATACCAATTATTTGTTCATATCCTTACGTTTGGTTTTTGGCTTCTTTTGTGTGACACATGGTCCCTCTCTCATTGGTGTTGTTCAGGTGCCCAGCTAGGGACAGTTATTGCCCTTCCCCTCTCTGGAGAGATCTGCTTCTACCTGGACTGGACCTATGTCTTCTATGTGTTTGGTAAGGCCACTGTTTGTTTGTTATAAGCAATAAAAACATGTGAAACTGGATGTTTCAGCACAAGACAAAGCATGTGCGTGGTTGGCTTATTCATTTCCTAGACTTGGAATTAGCATTTTGTTTTCTGCAGTATCAGCTTGTAGACTTTGATACTGAATTAGTTGTCTACTCTTGCAGTTGTCGCAGACTTTTATTGTTTTTCTTTTTCTGAGAGGTTCAAATAGACTGGACATTAAAAGAGTTTGTGGAAAACATAATTTAGACGGTGTGACAAAAAGAATATAATCAAGGTCCTAACTGTGTGTGTCTAGGTGCCGTCGGGCTGGTGTGGTTCATCCTGTGGGTGCTCCTCGTCAGTAACACCCCCAGCACACACCCACGGATCTCTGAACAGGAGAAACGCTACATCATCTCCTCTCTCAAGAACGAGGTAGGCTGCACGCTTATCTTAGTGAAGACGTCGAAGAAATGTCGTTATTCTCAGTCGTGTAGGAATCCACAGAGTTCAGTCCCTGAAACACTCACCATGCCCCCCCAACTGCCTCGTCACACACATCTGCCATCGAGACCGGTGCTTGGCCAAAAAGCTGCATGTTCGAGTTGCGGGTTGTGCCTTAAGCTAGATGGTCATTGTTAGGCTAGGGATCAGTGACCATTCTTCTCAACATATATATACATACAAACTATTGTGAAGCAGTACAGACTTGTAGCAGATTGGGTTATAGCAGCAGTATGCCACTACAGATTTAGTGTATGTGTGAACGGGTTGTACTGTTCACACATTATATGGTAGGGCAATTGGCATAGCAGCAGTGTTAACACTGCAATCATATGTGATATAGTTTTATTATGCTGTGCCACTTTTGGTTTGACTTCATGTTTGCATGATGGAGTGCCAGGTAGGTAAGGCCTACCAGAGTACATATGTTTTATAATTTACATTTACATTCAGCAGAAGCTCTTATCCAGAGCGACTTACAGCATCATTATCACTAGTGTCTTTAAGTTCAGTTTCATCTCAGTCAAGGTAATACCTCTTCACAAGGACTAATGGTTACTGATGTGACCATACAACAATTTGGAGCAGAAAGAACTTGTATCCTGTCACCGTATTGTTTGCACACGTGAGCTCAGTTACCAATTAGACCTTAAAAGTGCCAGCAGTGTTCAAAATTAATAGTGAAGGACTGACCTATTGGATGCCTTCCAATCCATATCTTCAGGCATGCAATCACAATACACATAAAATGTTACTGCACAATAATGTTATCACAGTGTTTCCCACAGGTTAGGGGGGGGGGGGGGTGTTCTTGAAAATTATTCCTTGAGTTCCCTTGTCCTGAGTCCTGCTTTCTTACCTGCCTGTTTCTACATCTGTTTGCCTACCTCACCTTTAGCTGGCTCTCTCACAGCATCATGTTGGATGCTGTCCTCCTTTTCTACTCTTCAATGCCTAACAAATCTATCGATTTCACTCCCTGACCCTGTCTTTCTGCTTGAGCAGCACTGGTTGAAGCCTAAAAATATTGTAAACAATGTCTTCATGTATATGCAGGTAGCAACGCTAAAGCTAAATAACTATTTAGCAGGTCGGCTCCATGACGACGGGTAAGTAGGGTTTGTGAGAGTGCTCACCAAAAGAACTAAGGGGAACCCACTTGTCAGATTAAGACATGTTCGTAGGTACCTAGCAAAAAGTAGCCTCAACTTTCCTAGACTTTAAGCTACGGTACTAATGCTGAAAGCTCGCTGATATCGCCGTTTGTCTTACTGCTTTTCCTCCGTCTCTCTGTCACTCAAGCGTCTTTCTCACACACAGTCACAACATCAGCACACGTTAGCAATGACGCATAGATACGCAGTTCTAGTACATTTATTCATTTAGCAGACAAGTTATAAAATAACGAAAGGCAATATGTGGCAGCCGGTGTCGATTCTGTGGAGCACCGCCACAAATTAGTCTGTGTGGGAAACACAATCATGTCAAACTTTAAATGCACTTTAATTTGCAACGATATACAAAGCCAACGAAAACACAAACTTACCAAAGTAAACTGTGTTAAAGGATACCAGTTTGAGAACAAAACATTGTATTTGTAACCATAACGACAGATACATCAGCACCCATCTGAGACATTGTCGTTTTATTTTTTACAACCTCATACTTAACTAGGCATTAGATCACTGTTTCTGAAGTTAGCTCACCCACGAATGAAGTCAACTGAACCATTTAATCTAGTATATGTCCATTTTCCAGGCACAGATTGCACTCAGGTGACAACCAATAAAAAACGAACAATAAAACAGGAGTTTGAAAATGGCGTCTTGCTTGTGTCTCCTGCTGCAGCTGTCTCCGACGGTGGATCACATCCCCTGGGGCTCCATTCTGACCTCTGTGCCTCTGTGGGCCATCGTGGTGGCTCACTTCTCCTACAACTGGACCTTCTACACGCTGCTCACCCTCCTGCCCACCTACATGAGCAACATTCTGGGCTTCAGCATCCAGCAGGTGAGGGCTTGAACTGCAGAAACATACAAGGACACACACACACCCCGGATCCTACACACACACACACAACACTTAAAAGTGCCACTTGTACACTTATCTAGACGAGTGACATTAGTTGAGTGTGATTATTTTAAAGTCGCTCAACTCAAACATATACTGTACTAAGGATCTGTAATATGCACTGTCACACTGACTTGTGATATTCATGTACTGTTTTCTTGGGATATCCCCCCCTACTCCCACCAGTCACCCTTCTCTCCTATTAGTACACTGGCAGACACATGTTTTCAATTCCCGCACATGTATGTGTCTGCCGTGAAGCTGCTGTAATGGTTTCTTGTGTCCTGGTCAGAATGGTGCCCTGTCGGCCCTGCCTTATATCGGCTGTGGCGTGCTGGCCGTGCTCGGGGGCCAGATGGCAGACCGCCTGAGGGAGAGCTGTCGCTTCTCCACCGTCGCCGTCAGGAAGGCCTTCACTATCGTAGGTGAGGAACAGCATGAATGCATGTGCACACATACACACACACACTTACGTTCACATCAAACCTCCAAACACTTCTTTCATACCCACTGTGAATGGGAAACTCATTGTAGGTCACTTGCCCCCGCACACACGCCATCTGTCTCTTGCGTCGGTTTTGCATAGCTACATATTGTCGAATTGAAGTGAGCCACCGCTCACTCACCCTTTTGATATTTGTTCTGTGTGCAGGTATGTTAGGTCCAGCTGTGTTTTTGGTGGCTGCTGGGTACACAGACTGTAACTACATCTTGGCCGTGGCCTTTCTCTCGGTCTCCTCCTCCCTTGGGGGATTGTCGGCCTCTGGCTTCAACATCAACCACCTCGACATCGCCCCCTCGTAAGGCCCACCATCGTTACTGTTTTCAGAATCTATGTAGTTTACTTGGATGGAAAAAACATTTCAGTGACCTACTGGTTCTTCTTGTTTCTCATTGCAGATATGCTGGCATTTTGTTGGGCATCACCAACTCTTTTGCAACGATACCTGGTATGGTTGGACCAGTCATAGCCAGAGCACTGACCAAGAATGTAAGAATTGTTGTACATATGCTATTGCTTTTGAAATCATAATCTACTCCACCATCTAGTAACGTGTAGTTAATAATTAGAGGAGGTTGTTTGGTTAACAGTACTATATGTTTATATCCTAGAACACTATTGAGGAGTGGCAGACCGTGTTCTACATCTCTGCCTGCATCAACCTGTTTGGCGCGGCCTTCTACACAGTGTTTGGCCGAGGCGAGGTGCAGCCTTGGGCTGTCTAGAAACCGTATTCCCACGACAACTGAGTCGTGGTCCGGGGACCGGCCTGCTTAACAAGTGAATACCTTAGTCATGGGAGTATACTGTAAGGCTTAAGCTCTTATATCAGGCCCATCAAGGTTTCTATATGCACAAACACTGATAGTCAAAACGCCTTTGAATTTAATTAAGAATATGAAATCATCCACATTGAAAACTTTAATCTGTTAAATGTAATCAAATGGCCCTTTTTATAGCTAGGCCTTAATATGATAAACAACCTCAGTAGTATACATATATTTCATTAGTTTTTCTCAGTTTTATTTGTAGTTGGTTTCCTTGTCATTTGATTGTATGTTTTTTTTTTTTTCATCTAACTTCCAAGTGTCATTTTGGTAGCTCCCCATCAGCATTACATGGGAAGACAATGGAAAAAGCCATAATTTATAGGAGTCAGTTGTTCCCTGCTGATGATCAAACACTGCCCTCTTGTGCCTTAAACCAGTAGGCCAACTGGCCTGACAGTTCTGTACTTTGATCATCACATCAACCACGGGAAATGTAATGAAATGTATGCATATGTGAGGAAAATATTACAGGAGACTGGGAAACTTTCTGCACATAATTGTATATATACTAAGTCACTTTACTGTCATGAAGTGTATAATTCCTTGCTTAAGCCATTGTGTATCGGCCTTCATTACAGTAAATAATTACGTATTTATCGTTTTGTATTGTTTAATATTCTTTTAAGACCAACTCTTTACATTTCATAAATGTTTATTTTCATTCATTCCTGATGTAAAGGTAAAATATGTAATAATAAAATCTGTAAATTTGCTTATTTTGCTTAAGTCCGTCTTTGAATTGCAACCTTCCAACGCACTTCAAAGGAGTGATGTACAAATCTTAAAGCCAAATGGAGGTTAATTCTAAAGCCAAGATAGGGAGCGCCTCTAAAGTGCGGACCTGCACCTGCTATGCAAATCGGAATTGAACGCACCTTGCCCTGAACGCAAAACCTTTCAGTGTATAGGACAACAATTTTGAATGGTAAACTTATCAATAGTCCGTCAGCGTTGGATGGGGACTTATTTGTATCATTGTTCAAACTAATTGTAGGAGAATTCTAAACTCTTTACAGTCCCTTGTTGTGATGATCTAGGAGGGGGTAAGAGCATTGCGCGCAATTGCATAACCCCCTGTCTAATATAAACGGATCAGCAACTCTCCTCCGTCTCCGATTCAGCACCGTATCGACGTCTACTAACAGGTAGGAATTGTAATACCATTTCACTTGATTTATAGTCTACTATTTGCTACTACTGACAAATAACCAGACACGCTTGCATTTGAAATAAGTTGATACGTTAGGCATGGGTACTGCAATGATGCTGGAAGCGCATTCACCCGCTGATAAGCACGGACGGTCTCGTAAACAGCGAGATGATCATGGCGGTAGAGGAAAGGCGGGAGGAGGGATTGGAAAGCTCTCTAAATCCCCCAGACAACAGAATGATACGGCCGTCGTGCTAATTTTATCACTCGCCCTTGTTTCATGTCAAAGGCCTGTGAATGTGTTTTAATGAACTATGGAAATATGCATGCATTCTGAACCACTGCCCACATTGTTATTAGGCAAGGTAACATGAACAGCCCTTGTGAAACTATTGTTCGAAACTTTGAATTAGTTATCCGAACAAGCCAATGAACTAAATAGTAACTTGGTCCGATCCTACTAAGTAGGGCTATACAGTAAAATCAACCGTTACCTATTCCAACAAATAAGACTAGGGCTAGTGTCCCAGTGATATTTTACTACACCAATATTCAAAATCCTAACTTCAAGCCTACGATATTTGTTGTTCCACAAACAAGTTATACTAGAAAGTCACAAGGGGGCTTTTAGATGAATTATATCCTAACCTGTGCAAGCATGCACTGCAGTAGTTTGACTTAAGAAATGGCTGCTGCACTCTCAATGGCTAGAATGAATGACAAAATGGAGTCAGACCAAGGACTAAAGCAAGTGGATAAAAAAAAGGAGGATACAAAAAGGAGGTCGTTTGTCTCAATGTCTCGCATCAAGTTGAGCTGTGGCTAAGAAGGACTAGTCAGCTGAGTGAAAGAGAGGAGTGACAGTGTGGACGGATGAGGAGAGACAAAAAGGAAGTGTGTCAAACTTGACTCAGTGCCAGTGATGTAAAGCTCAATTATCAGGGATAAATAACTGGACAAAACACCTCCCTGCAGTTACACTAAGAAGTACTTACATCGGGAATCTGCCACAAAAGGTTTTCACTTGGGCAAAGAACGAATGACATTCTCCTTTATTACAGTCACTGACGATCTTCCATAGTACCTATTTGTCTGACAGTTCTATTGACTTCTCTGGTTATTTGCAGCCTCTATTAAACCTAAGCCAGTCGCAGCCATGGGCAAGGAGAAGGTCCACATCAACATTGTGGTGATTGGCCATGTGGACTCAGGCAAGTCCACCACCACTGGCCACCTCATCTACAAGTGTGGAGGCATCGACAAGAGGACCATTGAGAAGTTTGAGAAGGAGGCTGCTGAGGTGAGTTTGTAGTCGTTTAGCTTGTTTGGGAGTTTCTTCTATTCGCCAAACAGGTCATATTTTGTTTAGTAGACTTGACCTATATTAGTCCTCAATGTGCAAATCGAATTTGTGTAAATTTGACATATTTACAATGATGTGATCCTTGTGTTTCTCAGATGGGGAAGGGCTCCTTTAAATACGCTTGGGTGTTGGATAAGCTGAAAGCTGAAAGGGAGCGTGGCATCACCATTGACATCTCCCTGTGGAAGTTTGAGACCAGCAAGTACTACGTCACCATCATCGATGCCCCTGGACACAGGGACTTCATCAAGAACATGATCACTGGAACCTCCCAGGTCTGAAACACCCCTAAGAACATGAAACACACTGGTCATGCCCATTCCAATCTACATACATCTGAAAAAGATTAATTCAGGACTTTCAACATGGCAAAGATTTGACGACCATTAACGACCCAACAACTTCCTGTTGTTTCCAGGCTGACTGCGCCGTGCTGATCGTAGCAGCTGGCGTGGGAGAGTTTGAGGCTGGCATCTCCAAAAACGGCCAGACCCGTGAGCATGCCCTCCTGGCCTACACTCTGGGGGTCAAGCAGCTCATTGTGGGCATCAACAAGATGGACTCCACAGAGCCCAACTACAGCCAGAAGCGCTACGAGGAGATCGTCAAGGAAGTCAGCACCTACATCAAGAAGATCGGCTACAACCCGGACACGGTGGCCTTCGTGCCCATCTCAGGCTGGAACGGAGAC
This sequence comes from Hypomesus transpacificus, assembly GCF_021917145.1. Taxonomy (NCBI): domain Eukaryota; kingdom Metazoa; phylum Chordata; class Actinopteri; order Osmeriformes; family Osmeridae; genus Hypomesus; species Hypomesus transpacificus. Next base: position 9,388,260 of record NC_061070.1, read on the forward strand.
AACATGCTGGAGGCCAGCCCTAATGTAAGCATTCAACATGGTACAGCACACACACCCATCTGTGACTAGCCCCGAGCACACACACACACTATGGGTGTGAAAAATGACTGGAATTTGAAAACCAAAATTCAGAGTAATAAAAGTATGATTTGTCAAGAATGAAATTCAAATAAATACTTGGCAATTATCAACTGACTGATTGCTTTTCTCTTTTCCCATGTATAGATGACATGGTTTAAGGGCTGGAAGATAACAAGGAAAGATGGGAATGCTTCTGGGACCACCCTGTTGGAAGCCCTTGATGCCATTCAGCCTCCGTCCCGCCCCACGGACAAGCCCCTCCGCTTGCCGCTGCAGGATGTCTACAAGATCGGAGGTGAGCACTTCACTAATCAGAGAAGCTGTGGTGGATGTTTTGAGGGTTTGGGTGGGTCTACCCACTGGGCCTAAAGGCAACCTTTTCAGAGACTTTTCTAGACTGAAGTGGTGCAGTCATTTTCACATGGATGATGATGAAACAGAATAAGAAACGGAATGGATGACTGTACCTGGAATGAACAGACTAGAACCTGGCCTATCCTAGGCCGGGGACATGACAATTCTACCAGAGCAGGGGTTCCCAACCCTGGTCCTCCGGGACCCCCTGTCCTGCATGTTTTAGATGTTTCCCTACTTCAACACACCTGGTTCAAATGAATGGGTTGTTATCCAGCTTTGCAGAAGCCTGCTTATGACCTTGAATTTGAATCAGGTGTGTTGGAGCAGGGAAGCATCTAAAACATGCAGGACAGGGGGTCCCTGAGAACCAGGGTTGGGAACCACTGTACCAGAGCATCACATTTCCTCGACGGCTCCTCTCCCTCCAATGGCTTCTTTCGCTTTCCCTACTTTACTAATCCACCTCTGTCTCTCTCTTCCTCCAGGTATTGGCACAGTGCCTGTGGGTCGGGTGGAGACTGGCATCCTGAAGCCTGGAGTGATTGTGACCTTTGCCCCGGTAAATGTGACCACTGAGGTCAAGTCTGTGGAGATGCACCATGAAGCCCTGACTGAGGCCATGCCTGGAGACAACGTGGGTTTCAACGTAAAAAATGTGTCCGTCAAAGACATTCGCCGTGGCAACGTGGCTGGTGACAGCAAGAACGACCCACCGCAGGAGGCTGCCATCTTCACTGCTCAGGTGGGCATCACTAACTTACTAACCTAGTTACACATGAACGTTTGGTATCCATTTGTGCCACTGTTTGAGGTTGGAGGGTTTAGTTCAGTCACCCTCCCAAAAATGTGAAGCTTTAGAAGCTGATGGGATGGAAATGAACACAGCTGAAACGGCAGTTAGATACAACCTCTAACCTCAGTAAGGCCTTTGGATACACTGATGTAATGCAAGATGACAGGTGCTCCACCACCATCCAATTTCTAGGGCCTTTGACTCCATTCCTGCCACATTGCGTCCTCTCCATAGGTAATCATCCTCAACCACCCAGGCCAGATCAGCGCTGGCTATGCCCCCGTGCTGGACTGCCACACCGCCCACATCGCCTGCAAGTTCGCGGAGCTCAAGGAGAAGATCGACCGCCGCTCGGGGAAGAAGCTGGAGGACAACCCCAAGGCCCTCAAGTCTGGGGACGCCGCCATCGTGGACATGATCCCGGGGAAGCCCATGTGTGTCGAGAGCTTCTCCGATTACCCTCCCCTGGGTGAGCGACTGCTGGGTGGAGTCGACTTGGGGTCTCGGCGCAATGGGTCTCTCTCCCCCACCTCCCCTGTGCTTTTAGTGAGCCATTTGAAAGGAATGTTTTCGAGTCAATCTGATGCTGTCCGGTCGGAACTTTTACTGAGCTGGTTGACGTGTTGGCTGGGGTGTATCTTGGGGTCATCTTCTCATCTCTCCCTCTTCTACTGCAGGTCGCTTTGCAGTGCGTGACATGCGCCAGACCGTGGCAGTGGGGGTGATCAAGGCCGTGGAGAAGAAGGCTGCCACCACAGGCAAGGTCACCAAGTCCGCCCAGAAGGCCCAGAAGAGCAAATGAATGTTGTGCTGTACTGCCGACTCCAGAGTCACCTGTGGCAGGATAGTGGTCACCCAAGCCCACCCCCAAATTGGCATCTTCAACTCCATATTCAAAGACTGGCTAATAATCACAATGCATCGCAAAAGTATCAGGAGGAAAGAACACCAAACAAGTCTGTGACACAGCTTTCAGTCTGACTCCATTTCGACCTGGTTGAATTCGTAATTATTTACGTGGTAATAGCACATTGCTAGTTTGGAACATTTACTGTTAAAAAGGTTTGAATGACCATGTTCTCTGTCTGTGTGAGATATTGTAACCTCGGAGAGGTGTGGTAACGGCCACATCCTACTTTCTTTGGAGTGCAGTTTTAGGCCACTTCACACTGTTGTCTGGCTTTTAGTATTTGTTTGCACCTACTAGCGCCATAGTAACCTATAGGAACAAAACTTCTGAAAAGTATACATGCCATGTTATTGCTATAAAAAAGGAACAAAGGTAAAATCTCAAAATTTGTCTTACACTAAGTAGATTGATTGGTGACTCTTCATGCACTTTAATTGGCGTTTTGCTAACCTTGCACATGCACTGGAAAACTTTGAATTGGCATAATCTGCTGCACCTTACATAGTGTTTAGAATGGCTGGAGCCCCTTCATAACATTAAAAGATGTTTCAACCAAAACGTTGCTTTGCAGTGCTTATTGAAGTATGAGTGATATCAATCACTACCATTAGTATCATTTAATATCCATGTTGTCATAAAATACAGAATTATAATGGCAAAAGTTGCATGTGCCAAAATAATTTTATTATACCATTTATGAAACAATGCTAACTTTACTGGCGTCAATTTAGCCATCCTTCTCTTGGGCTCAAAATGGGCAGTAGTTTTGATTCCCACAAGATGTAGCTGTTGTGTATACGCCCGTAACAGGAAATCTGATACTTTATTTAAAAAAATTACAGCATGTGACTAATATATTAAGGGGAGTGTTCGCGCCAAGCCTATATTCAAGTTACTTTCCTGACTACTAACTCAAACTACGATGAGCGGAAAAGGGACACCACCACACAAGGCCAAGGGTCCTCCAAGTACGGTGAAGGATGCAAAAAGAGCTCCTGTCAGTTCCAAGAGCAAACTCGAGAAGAAACCGAGTGAAGAAAAACGTACTAGCGTGGATCTGGCAAAAATAACTCCTTCTGTCAGTTCCAAAAGCAAACTCGAGAAGAAACCGAGTGAAGAAAAACGTACTGGCGTGGATCTGGCAAAAAGAACTCCTGTCAGTTCCAAAAGCAAAATCGAGAAGAAACCGAGTGAAGAAAAACGTACTAGCGCGGATCTGGCAAAAATAACTCCTTCTGTCAGTTCCAAAAGCAAAATCGAGAAGAAACCGAGTGAAGAAAAACGTACTAGCGTGGATCGGAAACAAAAGACTGAAATGATCGCTCCGGTGGCACAAGTAATGAGCGCGGATGAGAAAAAGACAACCCGTGTTGCCAAATGTGCAGGAGACTGCGATGCCCAAGATCCTGGGGCAATACTTCGTTTGACCCTTGAGAAACTGAAGATCAAGACGGTAGATAAATCGGAGAGCGCATGTAAAGTCAATGACATTATACATCGCATCATGGATCATATGAAAAAAAATACGGAATGTTTCAGAGAAGTAAAAGACCTGCGAACTGGAAGTTACTATGAGAATTTGAAGGTGGGTACAGGGCTACCCACTTAGCCTAAACGATGCCTCCAACTAAATTGTGTATTTTCCTATGTAACTTTTGTAATCAACCAAGTTAATATTCCCACCCCCAGATCTCTAATCCTGACGAATTTGACGTGATGCTGACGGTTCCAGTCAATCGGGTACTTGTTCAGCTGTTTGGAGATGATGGAGCATTTTATACCGTGGCATTGAAACGCGGGAAGCACCAACTGAATCGATTTGTGCATGAAGAAGACTATACAATTTCAGCCTTTAAGATGCTGAAAGATTTCAGAAAGGAGGTTAAGGCGTGTGTGAAATCAATCGAGGGTGCGTTAATAGCCTGCTTTTGTCAAGCGCAAAAAGGTGTTTGTGCTTGCATAGCCTATCTGCTCCTAATTAGGGGGGTCAGATGGTTAGGGAGTCGGGCTATTAATCAGAAGGTTGTTGGTTCGATTCCAGGCTGTGCGAAATGACGTTGTGTCCTTGGGCATGGCACTTCACCCTACTTGCCTCGGGGAGAATGTCCCTGTAGTTACTGTAAGTCGCTCTGGGTAAGAGCGTCTGCTAAATAGCTAAATGTAAATTATGACTTTTCCCCCCAGGCGTGGAGGTAGAAAAGAAGAAAAAGGGTTGCCCGGCCGTGACTTTACAGATAACGGGGATGAGAACGGCTATATCCCTCGACGTTGTTTTAAGTCTTGAAGTGCAGACTAGCTGGCCTTCATTCACCAATGACGGCTTCCTTATTGATGGATGGCTCGGGACCAAAGAAAAAAAAAAATACAAATGGGAACCTTACTATCTTGTTCCCAAGTATGAGGGAAAAGGCACCGTGGAACGAGAGGGCATCGTTGCCAAAGGTAGGCCTATGCTGAAATTGTATGGATCATAAAAGCTTAATGCAATTAAGCCTTAATTTTAAGGCTACAGCGACTAAATAGTCTATAAATGTTTTGTTAAGGCATGATCATTAATTGCTGCAAATTGGCCAATAGGCTACGTAAAAAGCCCGTGACAGTCTGGACACGTATTTCTCATGAATAATTGAAAAGGAAAGTAACATTATCTTGTAAGAATGTTTGGCAATGCCAACTCTGTTTCGATATGTCGCACAGATGCGTGGCGCATCTCCTTTTCACACGTGGAGAAGTCCATCCTGAAGAACCACGGATCCCAGAAGACCTGCTGCGAGGTGGGAGGGGCTCGCTGCTGCAGGTAGGCCAATAGCCTTTAGACACCTTGCAAGCTCCAAAAGCCTCGTTCCTAAATGGACTGTAAATCTGAATAAGCGCAAATCCGTCAGACTAAGGCTACATAATAAAAGTCTGTTCCCGTTATAGAAAAGATTGTCTGAAACTGCTGAAGCACCTGTTGGGCCTCTTGAAAGAGAAACAGCCTTCACTGTCCAAGTTCTGCTCCTACCACGCCAAGACCACTCTCCTCCACGCCTGCTGCACCAGGACCAGGGACAGCGAGTGGGAGGCCAGCAACTTGAGTGATTGCTTCCAGCTGTTGTTGGAGGACTTTGAGCGCCATCTGAAGGACAGAAAACTCCCCAACTTCTTTATCCCCACCCAGAACTTGTTAACTAGTATCGACCGCAAGAGCTGTGAAATGTTGGCCCGGTGTATTTCTGAGGAACGCAATAACGGCTTCCCAATCTTCAAGTGAAGTTACAGATTGCCAATTATGAATAATATTCTAAAGAAGAGTTCTTCCTTCGAATCTGTTTATGTTTTAACTACAAAAGTAATAAGTAAAATCCTATTGAAAACCTGGTGTGTTCTGTTTGACTAGTATCAGTATTCTGTGACGCATCAGGCACCTATTGGAAACCCTGCAAGCTATTCAGGTTCTACTGGTATGTTACAGAACACAACAAATAGGCCTATGCATCAACATCATAGAGCGCTCTATATTCCTACAACTTGTGTAATGAAAGTTTTATTGTTAACACACAAGGAACCACTTTTAAATAGGCACTACTCCCCCACAGCATTGTCTACACTGCATAAATCTGAGTTCATGCAAACAAGGCAGGACTGCCCTTGACTTACATAGGTAAAGTCTCTTTTCCAAGAGTAAAGCCTCACAGCCAATAAAAATTATTTATGATTATGATCTGAGTAACTTCAATTATTCAAATTTCTATGATTGGTGTGATTTTCTTTCATTACTAGTCCCTTTCACAAGCACAGGTTGATGTATTATGGATAGCATTTTCATCTGTAGTGGGTAAGATGATTAACTTCCGGTCTGTTTTGATGTTCTCAACTGGATATCCGTGTCGGACTTGCATGTATAAATTAGCTAGGAGTTTATGCAGAGACTCAGCAATCACCATGAGACGGAGGTCAAGGTCCGGATATCATATGATAGCAGGGTCACAAATCCCAAGCGCCTGAGTCACACAAAAAAGTCCGCGATTAAAAAAAAGAAAAACCTGTGTTCATCACGCATGCAATGGATGTCAGCCGAACCCTCGTTCTGTTTAGATCAATAGTAATCGAGTCGATAAGCGTGTCTTCTTGTATGATCAATACGCAACTGTGAGGGGCGCGAATGGACAGAGCGGCCAGTCGTTCCCCTTGCAGGTTCCAGCCCGACGTGCACGAATACAACTGTACAAATGCCAATGAAATTTACACCCAAAATGCTGACAAAAGTTTGATTAACGATTTCCAACGAGGCCTCCATTGGTATTCTTAACCTGGAAGGATAATAGATAAAAGTGATAGATCGAGTGTGTCTTCTTGTCTGATCAAGACGCTACTGTGATGTGCGCGAACAATAGCTTGCTTCAATAAACTTGAATTTCATAATTTGTGAGTTCCATTTCTGACCACTGGTTAGTTCTAGATTATATTGATATACACTTCAGTAGTTTGCATATACTTGACCATCTTTGAACCATACGTGATAGCACCATGGGGCTTGGACTATTGTCAATCTATTAGCCTATCTATTTTAATGTAAAGGGGAAGCTAAATGATTTCCTCATGGCCCCAAAAAAACGTAGATGTCTGCTAATAAGGTGACACGGTAACACTTTTTTTTCTTTTTGGGGGGGAGTAACGAAGACCCATTTTGACCCAGGAAAAACCCTGATAGCTTAGTTTCGTTTCTCTAGAAATATAGACATTCCAGGGTGTGTCGTCTAAAGAGCCTAAGGGCCTTAACAATGCTTTACACAGCTGGCGAGATGCCCATGAAACAAACAGGAAGCCAATTTGCTGGGGTGTTGTTGGACATGGGCTACAGCCCACTGGGGCACAAGTGAGCTTGCTGCGCATTCACTACTCGGCTATAGAAACTCCCCTTGCTTAACCCACTATACCAGGGGTTTTCAACTGGGGGTCCGCGGCGGCATTGCAGGGGGTCCGCGACACGAGCCTATGTTGATCAGTCCACCATAGATTTTTTTTAATTTGTATACATTTGCTTTGACATTTCAACACATTTCCAAACTAGCCTACTCTTGAATATCGTGAAAAATATCTAAAATAAGAAAAATAATATAAAGGTGATGAAACCTGCTTGGGGCTAGCTAGAACAACAACAACTACTAGTACAACTACAAACTGCAATTTAATAATAATGTAATAGTTATCAGTTCTTAAGCACTGAAAATCAACCGTTTTGGTTGTTTTTTTTTTACAAAATGTTCATAATTGTTCAGAATCTCACATACACATTAACATTTTTCAGATTCAATGTAGGCTTACATTGTTTGAGGTTTTTAAGTAGATATATGTCGATTTGTTTGAGGTTTTTAAATAAAAGCTACATGGAAAACCAAATGTTAAAACTTCCTTCTATCCACACGCACGCACGCAGGCACATCGGTGGGCCGCGGATTACTTTCTAGTAAGAATGGTGTTCACTGGGACAAAACCAGTTGAAAACCCCTGCACTATACAACAGTTCAGGGACGCAAGTTTGATATCAGCTTTGGCAGGGACATTTTTTTGCATTCATTTAAGCGCAAATACTGTTTTTTGAGCTTCATGTTATATTGTTTTTATGTTTTAATCAAAATAAGATGATCGGTCCATCATGTAGAAACTTTTTAAAGTTTTGTAGTGTTTTCTTAGCCTACCTCAATTCTGACTTGTTAGCAGAGTCTGACCCCTGGACTTCTGTGTGCGTGCTGCAGGCTATTTGGCAAGCTCAGAAGAGCGCGCTGACATGGACATGACATTCAGTGGGCATGGGTTTGTTTTCGATTGAACTTTGACTTTGATTCGGCTTTGATTTTACAGGCGTTGATTGGGATACTCCGTTTATTTTTCCGGGATTATCTAAATGAATGCACTGACTAATAAAGTTAATTGTTAAAACTCAAATTTGGGATTTTACTGGGGCACAGCAGATTTATACTGGGGCACGTGCCCCAGTAAAAAGGGTCTGACGACGCCCTTGGAGAGTTGTATGAATGAAGATGAAATACCCGTCTTTCATGTATCCATTTAGTCACCGTAAAACGAGTGAACCACCCTTAGATCTCCTTTCCAGACACAGGCCCTAGGAAGGCCAGGCTTTGTTTTGAAATATCAATAGGAGAACACGGTAAATGGTCACACAGAGGCATACTCACCTGGACTCCTTGCATTTAAACGTCATCCATGGAGGTATTCAGTCTTCCACCATGAAGACTTGAGACAATATGGGTCAATTGCCCCCATGTTACACTTCTGTGTAAAACAGATCAGGTGAAGGGTAGAATCCAAGTACAGTTTGAAAGCAACTTTGAGAGCCGAAATTAAAGTTTAAAAAATAGTCGGCAATATCCTTTGTTCATTTACTCCCACCTGGACAAATTCCCCTTGGAAAAGCAGATGACACTCTCTCCTTAGTTTTATTGCATTTAAAAGAGCAAGTTTGCACTCAGTTGGGTTTTACAACAACAAAATGACAAACTTGTTGATTGTATGGTGTTTAATTAATTAAAGAGCTTGAGATCATTGGGTTGTATAACAGGAATTCAAGCGATTACATGAACAAATGTGTCGACACGCTGCGACACGCTCAAGAACACGCAGTTTCCCTCCGGTAAGGCACTAAGAGACCATGTGATGACAGCACAAATCATAGAAAGTAAAAATGGTTAGTTATGTAAGGAAATTTGTTTAAATTGGAACTTTTCCTCAAAGATGATACATGGCAACAGCAACTCGCCAACAAATAAATGGTCTTTTAAACACTCAAAAACAAAATGGCTTGTTATTTATAAAAACACAGCAAACAAAACAAAATTAACACACACAAAAGACCATCAGAACACCAGAGGTTCCAGAAACGGCTTCTTCCTGAAGAAGTAAATCGCATTTAAAGATTATATATATATAAAACACTTCTGTAGAAAACACTTCTGATTGTATCTCATTGAAAAGGGTTGAGTACCCAATAGTGCAGTGTTCAAAATAAGTACCTATCCCTTTATTTCACCCATGACCACAAATGTCAACATGACTGGACTGGCTCCAAGGCTTTGCTGCTATACTCAGTATGGGTGTGCCGTGTGCGTGGGAGTGTTGGTGTACCTTACGTGGTTAGAACCTCCAGTTTGACTCTCCTCTGTCTCTCCCTCCTCCTCTCCTCCCTCCACCGTCTCTCCCTCCTCCTCCTCCTCCTCCTCCTCCTCCTCTCCCTCTCCCTCCTCCTCCTCCTCCTCCTCCTCCGTACATGTCCTTCTCTCTCTTGTGCTTCTCGTATCTCTCTGCCATAAGCACAAGCTCCTCTGGGACGTCCTACACAGCAAAATCACAAAGGTTTTTAGTTCCACTAAGTGCACTTAGTGGAACTAAAGGCCGATATATGCTTCTGCGTTTTTCGAAAAACTGACACATGGGAACGCCCTCGTCTCCGTGGAACGCCCCTCTACGAGCTCTCTGTCAGCCCTCGGACACCTTGACGAGCACCTCCTGAATTTTCTAACTATCCGTCGTAATTTTGGAGAGCTACGGAGGCTTGGCTGTGATTGGTCAGTATTAAGAACCGCTTGCGTCATGGGAGGGGGCAGGGTTGCCGTGATAAACAGGACGAACAGAATCCTTTGACCGCCATTGCTGTACGTTTTTAGAATTAATATTTCAGCTAAACAGTACATGTAAATCAGCATCTGAATTAAAATGTGACGAGAAATGGGCAGTGTAGTTGCTGAAAATGTGCGTATTTTATTGATGAAACGGTTCATTTGTAAATTTGCTCCGACTTCGCGATAACCTAGGTAAATAAACTCAACGACGACTTACAAAAAACCGTTGCGCCACCTACTCTTCTGGCGGTGATTTGTTTTCAGCACCCACAGCCTACGGAAAACCATAAACGATGTCTATCCGTCCGATTCCGTGCGTATCTGTGCGCCCGCACATTCGTAAACGGAGACGCAGAAGCATATTTCGGCCTTAAGTGCGGTGTGTGTCAGAGAGCCAGAGCCAGCCCGTCACATGTCCCTTACCTGTCCAGATCGTTCCAGGATGGGGATCAGCTCAGAGGCCATCCTCCAGTCTCCTCTTGTAACCAGTGTGATGGAAGCCCCAGAGCGCCTTTGTGTGTGTGTGTGTGTGTGGGGGGGGGGGGGGGGGGGGGGGGGGGGGGGGTGAGATTGAGTGGAACCATTAACAACTAGCCAGACCAATTAGCAACTAGTCTGGAACCTCTCATTTCATCTACAGGGTGTAATCAACAAGCCCAGACCGAAATGTTTCTGGATGCAATTGGACACAACCAATCAGGACAATAAAATATAATCTTGGTTGTTGAGGAAACTGCCTCAACGGCGCTTCTCTGTACAGTCATTGGATAAACGGTTATGGCCAGGCACTTTTCAGACTGGATGGAAATGTGTTTGAACGGGAGTGGCCAGACCTTTTAAAAAAACATGACCTCACAGATTAATCTGGTTCCCAGGCTAACTAACAACCATACAAAACACAGATAGAGCCACTGCAGACAACTGGAAGGTGTTCAGCAAATACAACTAAGAGGAGATCGACACACAAACACACAATTACCCGGCGCGACCTGTGCGGCCCACGCGATGCACATACTCCTCAATGTTCCGCGGGAAGTCGTAGTTGAAGACGTGGGTAATGTCGTGGACGTCCAGACCTCGGGACGCCAGGTCTGTCGCCACCAGGATGCGGACACGACCTGTTAACACACACAAATTGTACAAACGCACACAGTGGGCAACTCCCCCCTACATACACACACTCCTCATCTTCATATGCTATTTCACCCTCAACCCTCCCCTCCACCCAAAATCTAAACAGAAGCCAATTTCATACTCTCTTTGAAGTCCTTCAGGGCCTCCTCCCTGTCACACTGCTCCCTGTCGCCGTGGAGACTCTGCACAGCCAGGCCCCGTAGACACAGGTCACTGGAGAGGTCATCGGCTCTGCCATGACACACACACACACACAAACAAACTAAAACGTGTGTCAACTTATCTTCAGCGCAAACCCATAACAAATTGGTAACCCAAACAATGGGCGTGGCTTTGAGAAGTGGTTAATATGGTAACGGATGGAAAGCACCGTTGAATAAAATACTGATGTGACTTTGGAAATACCCTTCTTGCTTCACCAGTGACAACATCTGACATACAGCCAAGTAAGATTGCATTTACCTTGCATACATTTCATGAGTCATCTCTAATGAATGGTATTTCTTTAGGGTGTGCTGGCATTGTTTTGGAGAGTGGAACCGCCTACTCACAGAAGCTTCTTGCCCACAAAGATGAGAACTTTGTCCTCGGGCTCCATGTTGTGGATGAAGTCAAAGACGTAGGCCTTCTTCTCCTCCTCCTGGACAAACAGGACTGTCTGGTGAACCGTGTTCACCGCCTGGCGAGAGGGGAGGAGAGGAGAGGGGAAGACAGGGTTAAAGTGTGCCAGATAGACAGAGAGCAACGTTAGTGTCTGTGTTGGAAACTGGGGTTGAAAAGGGGTGGAACATTTCTGGTATATTTCCTGAAACTTTTCACGGGAAGTTAATCAAGTTAAACTGGGGAACATTGGAAAGTTAGAAACTTCACAGGAATTCAAATTTGGAGTAATTTATACTGTATCATATACATAAATATTAGTGGCGGGCATAGATTAATTTTTAAAATCTAGATTAATTTCACTGTAATATTGGCGTTAATCTAGATCAAAATGGCTAATTTGAATTCCGCCGAAGGCATTCAGAATATGTGTGCCACCCAAATAATGACTAAGTCTTTGAGAACGGGTTTCTCAAGCCAGGTGGCGCATTAGACCAGGGGTTCATCTCCTGTTTCCAAAATGCATCACAAACTGCTTGAGAAAGCTGTTCTACTATGATAATTGGTGATGAAAATAAATAATGTTCAATAAGATGTGTTTATTGGATTAGTTAGTTTGGCTGATAGAGCTGTGCTGACGGGCTTGCCTCGGTTGCACTCAAACAGTAGTTTGACGGCAACTCTTCCCCTGCGCTACATCAGTGCTTGGCCCGGCATCTACCGCATTAGCTAAGGGATGCTTTGCGTTTAGGTGGTATTTGAGACTGGAAGAACTCCTACAATAAACTAATTCCGCATAGCACAAGATGCAAACAACCTTAGTCTTGTCAAGGTTTCCATTGGGAAGCTTCTTAAAAAATATTTTTCCCCAAACCAGGCGGCTTCATAGCTGCATCCATGTTAGCACGTCACGTTTGATGTGATAATTTCATACACAAGGCATACACACAGGTTCGAAGACTCGTTCTCGCCCCCTACAGTGCAATTCGGCTAGGTATACATCCGCGCTAAAATATCAAGGTGAAAGTCATCATAGCTTGCGTAATATAGACCTGGCTCCCAACCCAACTTTGAGAATTCTCACAACCCAACTTTTGAGAACTTTGAGATCTTTTTTTTAATCGCCCGATAGAGTCTCACGTTAACGCAGCACGTTTACGCCGATAACGGCCCACCACTAATAAATATACATTTTAGTTTGATAATAAGCAGAAAAATTACATTAGATGATTTTGATGTTTTAGTGAGTAGGACTTTAATCGATTATTTCATTGAAAAGGAAAATGGATAGTCCTTGGGCTCAGAAGCAGAGGTGTGGCTTCAACAGTCCTTCTGTAGTGTGCATTAAATCTGGTTGTTATTACCAAAATGATGCTGCAAGATAGGTTTTCCCACTACATTTAAGTTCCCTGTTATAGGCCAACTTGTGAGCAATTTTGCTAATTTCCAGTTTATTCACATTAATTCCCATACATTCTCGTTAATTCCAATGGAAAGTTTCCAATAAAATGAACAGAATTTTGTAACCCTTTTGGGAATACATAATAACAAATGGAGAGTTTTGGTTGGGTGTGTATAGTGTGTGTGTTGAGGAGTAAGGTAGTGAATGCTTAGGCTTCCACTCACAGCCAGGTCCAGAGTCCCCACGTATACCATCATGGGGTTCTTGAGGTACGACTTGGCCAATCGCCTTACACCTGGGGGCCAGGTGGCACTGAAACAGCCAATTGGAGAGAAGAAATCAGGGCATGTACAGGGGCCAATCTATAAGGTCATCTTGTGATAAAGGTCAGTGCGTGGGTACATCCTGATGCTGGTACCTGGTCATAAAGGTTTGTCTGTCTGGACGGATGTCCAGCAGGATCTTCATGATCTGGGGCTCAAAGCCCATGTCCAGCATCCGGTCTGCCTCATCCAGCACCTGGCCAAGGAGAGAGCTGGTAAAACACACACATACGCGCACACTTAATGGCTGGAATGGAGCTCACCAGGTAGGTGACGGAGCGCAGGTTGATAAGCTCGTTCATCTGCAGGTCGTTGAGGCGGCCGGGAGTGGCGATGACTATGTCCACTCCGCCGGCCACCAGCTTGATCTGAGCCCTGCGGTCCCCACCTCCATAGATACAAACACTAGTCCGCAAAAAGGAGGGAGAAACGGGAGACATGAGATCAAAAACACACACTGCTCTCTTGATGTCTGTGCTTTTATCTGTGTGACCAACTGTGTCGGTGAGTGACTGGTGTGAGAGTCGCATGGATGTGGGGCCGTGTGTGTGTGTGTGTGACAGGCGTGAGGATGTCATCGGCACCTCTTGAAACCTTTGTAGCTGTACTTGTTACACTCTGCCTCGATCTGCAGGGCCAGCTCTCTGGTGGGGGTCAGCACCAGCATGCCTGGACCATCCTGCCTGTTCCTGTGTCTGGGATGTTACAAACACTCACTCAAACAAGTCAAACTACCAAGTATAGGTTTATGACATTTTCAAATGGTAGTCACTTAATTTAGAATGGTTGCGATTAGTTGCGATGGAAGTCTTTCCCAACGAGACTAGCGTGTCTGTCCAAATCTCTACAACGCATGTCCGATCTGCTGTCTACAACCATGTAGAGGGCTGTGGTGATTGGATGAGGACTTACATGGGCTGACCATCCATGTGGATGAAACCAGGCAGCAGGTAGGCCAGGGTCTTCCCTGTGCCCGTCTGGGCAATGCCGATCAGGTCGTCTCCCCTCAGCGCCACGGGCCACGCCTGGGACTGGCAACACAGGGGGCACAGCAGCCATCAGCGGGGGCAAACACACGGCGAGAGACACATTTTTGGAAGGACGTTTTTTTTTTTTATGGTTTGGAAAGCAACTTTCAGAACGGTGCTTCTAAGTTAGTTTAAATATACCTTCCATTGGGGCCTGTTCCATAAATCTTATTCAAAATAGCTGGGATTAAAGTCCTAAACCTGACTGGAATTAACCTAACAAATCAATCGGGGCTAAAGCGGTTCCATTTAGTCCTATTCAAGTTCATGCAATCCGACTAATTAGAGCCATAATTCAAGTAGTCAAGATAATTGCTGGTGCAAGCTATTCTTAAGCAGTACAAGTAGAACATGGATCATGTTGAGTCACCATGGTATAAAGCGATGCTCACGCCCACATGACATCTCCCTGAAAGTACGCTCTCTTTAAACCGCATACTATGCCAGCACTCTCATCCAAATAAAATGGCACGCCATCATTGGCATGAATAATATGTAGGTTGAGGTCCTTTATTTAGAAGTATTTTTATATATAGACTATTACCCAATAGGCTACACATTAAGCGATACATTTTTAACATGGTTTTTGTACCGGGAAAATAGAGGATAGATACAAAAAATAAGTTGTACTGTTAACTAGGCAGCTATGATCATTATATTGGGGTCATGTAGATTGAGAAATCTTATTTAGCATCAACCTAAACGTTTAATATCAAAAACGACCACAATAAATACATATGTAGAAACTCATTCAGACATAATCATGCTCATGTGGCAACCAGTAGCAGGTGTTGTGCGTCTGAGCGTCTTGTTTTTTTGTACTTATTGTGTTAATTTGGGAATTTTGTTTAACTCCTAAACGTTAACTGTTTTAACTGTCTTAACTGTTTTGATTGTTGTGCAAGGTCACTGAGTATGGAGATCCATTTTTAGTCCATTTCCATTTTTAGTTATTCTGAGCAGAGAAAGATAGTTTTATGACATGGAGCAGATGTGGTCACCCACCTGTGCAAGAGAATCCAGACTACTAACCACAAGCTCTTTTTTGACAACTTCTTCACCACCTACAATGTCCTTGAAGTGCTGGCAGAAAAGAAAATCCATGCAGCTGGAACAGCTATGGTTTGTTGCTTTGCAAAGCCCCCACTGAAGACAGACAAGGAAATGTCAAAGAAAGGGTGGGGGAGCCACGATGAGGTGAGGAGTAGGGATGGAAAGGTGGTTCTAGTGAAGTGGTTTGATAACCGCTCTATTGTGCTGGCCTCTGTTGTGCTGGCCTCCCACATTAAAATGGACCAAAAAAATTGCAATTAAAGAGTTCTGAAAAAAAAAGTTTTTTATTGAGTCATTTCTCGTTGCATTAAGGATGGGAAAAAGTAATTATTATATTTTTCACAACCTTGGAACACAATTCAGGTCTGAAGGGGTTTTAAAGTGTTTTGATCAGTTCGGAGGTTAGCAACCATTTTTCGGCGAGCTAGGTCTCTCCGTTTATGTGGTTCCAACTGCTTGTGTAAGCCTTGGAAAAGCCTAGTTTTTTCACTATCAGAAAAAACTTGACCTTAAGAAAACGCTGTACTTTCGATAAACGGACGTACAAGTGCACGTTGATAACGGACTTTATGCTTCCTCGTCATTGGAGCTACCTAGCGCTACTTCAGTCAGGTTATAGTGTTTAGCTATCTGGTGATGGGTGCATCCCTCCATGCTCAGGTGCCAGAATACAATTAACTAATGAATAGTATAGTGTTGAAAAAACTAAGTGGAGTGAATGACAATAAACAGATGTGCTCAAGAGAAAATATATAAATATCTTAAAAGAAAATGTTGAAGTCCTTCCTCTTTTCATTTCTACATTGTACAATAAATGAAAAAGATACCGAAAGTTCCACTGGAACCAAGGCTATCGTTGGTAGGGTGTTTCCAAAGAGAATAAACAGTCACACATGGTTATGGACTTTTAAAATTTCTCATTAGAGTTTGTAAAGAGAGGACCAATTGAAAGTCACTGTATTGACTGTAAAGTCTTTATAATTTAACAGGTGGGCCTATATTTCATTGCATAAGCACACAGGGTATGTAAACATTTAGACAGGTATAGAAAGTTCCAAACTTTTTGTTCAGTTTATCATTAAGGGTCCTGGTGGAGCTTGTGCTTGAGATCTGCTCATCACCGTCTGATGTGATACACTGACCTACTAGGAGCAACCCGTGCCACCCAACATACCTGGATGGGGGTTGGTTTGGCGAAGCCGACGCGGACAATGTTCTCCATGATTCCGGGATAGTGTAGGAAGGCCTCCAGGAAGATCTGCACGGGATGGGGGAAGAGACGCTTGTCGCCCTCCTCCTTCAGATCGTCAACAAATATGTTGTTATTCTGCTTCCTGTGAGGAGGTAGAGGGGACAGGATTGTCCGTGACTGGTATGATTAACGCCACATATGCCAGGCATTTGACCAAAACTAACCATCAAAACTGGATCCTACAGTACAATATGATTGTGATCCTAATATGGGTGTCAAACTGAATTGTCCACATTGTGTATTGAAATTGATAAATACAATACAGGTATAAGATACAGATTACAATCTTAGCCCTCTCTGGATTGTCTTGAATTATAAATATTACAAATACTATTCAAAATAAATTTGAAAAGTGATTGAGATTCATGTTTGCATTACAGGGGCGTGTTGGGAGTTATTGCATAATGGCTCAAGCTACGTCTCCAGAACAATGGACGTTGACACCATCAGGATTTAAAGATTTTATAGACAGGTTAACGGTTAAACCTAACATGGTGGTGGCCCACAAAGCCTGAGTCGGCTAAATATGCGAGAACAGTGTTCTTGTCTTATGCCCGCTGGCATGCTCGCCAGATCCATAGCGCCATCGCTTAGTGCAGCTAAACAAGGTTTTCACAGGCAAAACTACTCGTCCTTGGGTCCTGAGCTATACACCTGGCATTTCAACTTCACCCTGTGCCCGGTTCTCGAGATAATCAAGCCACAGACATTCAGGGATTCCTGCCTTTATGGTTAGATGGCAGCAAGGTCAAAGGCGCCCTCTATTGGACAATCTTTGCAACAGAATATCCTCACGAGTGATGTTGTGAGAGTGCATTGCAAGTACTCAACCCTCCTCCTGAAAATGTGAACATCTCCCAAGAAACATATGGGAACGCTTTTTATAGCGTGTTCAAGGTGCGTGTGCTTCTTTAGGGCACTTTGGTGTTCTTCAGGGGAAAAAGCACACGTACATCTGCGGTAAAAAAAAAATCCCTCCTCACCCACTCCAGCATTCCTTCTCACTCGGAGGACGAGCGACTATAACAGTGAAAGGGCGTCAATCCTTCGCAAAGTCATGACAACTTCATAAAAAACAGCACAAGTACCACAAAGCACTTTCTCCTCGGCTCACATCATCAGCTGAGTTTATTCAAATATCTCTCCCAAGAAGAGAAAGATATCTCATCTCAGTGAGGAAGATAGTATGACTCAGAAAAAGGGGTCTCACCGTGGCTAAGCTAAGGAGAGGAAACAAAAGACTAAAGCACAGGCCCTCAGGTTGGGTGCCAGGTGACCCTACATCTGTTCTTCTCCCCGCCACTGGGAAAAAAATCCTTGAGGTAACACAGCACTCACCTCCACTCTTTCACTTCCTCTGCAGTGCGTTTGGCTACACTGTCTGCCTCAATGTAGAAGTCCTTCTTCAGGGCTGGGAGGTCTACAGCAGTTAAGAAACAATACCAAAGGATACAGTCAAGATGCATAACATCTAAGCACCACACTGACTAGTTTGCTTCAGGACAGAGTTCCGGAAAATATCAATTTTATACCTTCTTCTGTCAATATGTTGTTAAATGCGTCACCCTACGTTGTGGGTGGAATACTATATATGTTTTGCCATGTTTGTTTTGGTACCATATCTAAACACATTATATTGTCGAAGACTGGATGTTGTTCATAATTTCCATCCCCATGAAGTTAGCTTAAGGCCGACACCTCAACCAAAAATGTATTTTACTGCTATGGACATTTTTTGAAAGGTTAGTTAATACTGGTGTGCCCCATTTCCCCTGCCCATGTCCATCCTGTAATCACCCTGCCACTTCATCTGCTCGTATTTCTCCCTGTTCTCTCTCATGGAGTTCCAGTCGATGGCCTGGGGGGGTGGGACGTCAGCTGCCTGCAATGCTGCCGCTGACCAGCAGGAGTCACTTCTACCTCCACCACCACCACCACGGCCACCTCCATGCTCACCACTCCTTCCAGGGCCTGACAGAGGTCAAACAACCTTCACTTACAGCTGTGAACATGGCCAAGCTTAGATCCTGGTTAACCAATAACAGAGAAATGTATACGGTGCTAGTGTAATCTTACCACTGTGGAAGCCAGAGCCGCCTGACACCAGTTCCTCAATCATCTCTCTAGCCTTTTGTTGAACATCACTGTTCCCAAAAATGAGCACTTCTCCTTCATAGTCCCCTCTGTTGATCTACAAAAATGATCAAAATATGTTAAACTAGAGTTCAGCTAAACATTGTCTCGGGTGATTTAATATAGCATGTTAGTTTGCTAGCTAGCTACTTCACCTTAATTCTTGCACCAGTACTTTCTTCAAGTTCACGTATTTTGGCTCCGCCGCGACCTGTTTATCGAGTCAGGTATTTAACTGCACGTGACGTGTGGTAACATCAATTAACTCTTAACATGGTTAGCATATGATGCTACTTTGCTCTTTCTGTCTGAACATACCTATTACCCTGCCAATAAAGGAGCTTTCCACTGTAAAAGTTACCGGTGTGGAACCCGACCGGTCAGTCGCGTTACCACATGGACCCGATCCGCGTCCTCTATCAGAATCATGATCCCTTGAGAACATGCGGTCCTTTTGGTACTGAGGACCGTTACGATCTACTGGCGGTCCTCGTGGCCCTCCAATCCCACCGTAATTTCTCACACCAAAACAAATGTTCTCCTTGCCGTTGTTCAAAGATTTACATTCTTTCAAAAGTGCTGTGTTCCCAGGTACAGACTTCTTGATTGCGACACCGTCTCCATCATAATCATCCTCCCAGTCCGACATTACAAACGTGCACAATTACCAAGCCAGTTAGAAATCACTCCAAACATCCGGTTACGGTTCTTTCGATGGTTAAATCTATGACACAAATTCTAATGACCAATAGAATATTTAGTTTGGCTACTATTAAAGACCACGACTTTAAAAGCCCATAAGTATGAAAAAGGAGAAAAAACACTTTGAATACAATTTTTATATGTATAAAAGAATATATAGAATTATGATTGCAGAGATTTTCTAATATTGTGTTTTTTCTTGTGTAAAAATGTAGGTTAGCTAAAAGTCATTGCATGAATTATCACAAAGCTAAGCTAATGAATAGATATGGGCTTTGAAAGTAAACATTTATTTATTTTTGTGGGGAGGGGGGCATTCAACATGATTGATATTATTAAGTAGGTTTTATTAATAAATTAATGTTTACCGTCCTTGTTAGCCTACTTTAACCCAAACGGAGTACAATAATCAGATTCCCAGCAAATTATTTTCATATGAATCCACTGTCCGTTTTGCCTATGTCAAACACACTTATGAGCAAAACACTACACATAGCCTACCTGCACCCTTCATGAAGGGCCCACCAACCTACAGATGTGTGAATTGAATGAAAAAATCTTAAATAACATTTGTCGATTTTTTTTTACTCCTCAGTATACCAATTAACGGTACACACACACACATACACACATATACACAAATATGTTTGTACCATGCTGAAGATAATGTGTATTTTGACTTGTGGGGTACAGTTGTGGAATTGTTTATATGATGGACTCAAGCAAAATATGAATATATATCAATTCTAAAATATTCACATAAACACTTTTTTTTGGAGAGGTACAGGGGTGAGGGGTGCAAGGTCTTTCACAATACTTCCAGGGGAGTTTCCATTTTTGAAGCAGCAGCGAGTTTCGATGCAGATCATACCTATACTCAGACCATGCTTACGGGGTATCAATACACAAGATCAAGTCCACATCTGATTTCCACAGAATGAAATCTTCATTAGAATTTGTTTGTAATAATGTTTAAAAAAATTATGTTTTTTTATTTAGCAAAAATATACTGAGGTAGACATAGAGTGGTGTGATGGGGCGTGGCAGGCAGGGGGGCTCAGGAGCTGCGGGGGGTCTGACCATGTACACGGAAGCGGTACAGGCAGGTGTACTCCTGGTTGCCCCAGTTACTGAGGACACGCAGCTCCACAGAATGATACACGGTACCGTCAGCGCTCTGAAAGAAGATGGAGGAGGGCGGAGTATAGTTAAATCATAGATTTAAATCAAATCAGACAGTATTTCTACAGCGCTTTTTACAAGAGACCCCTTTAACAGAGGGCTTCACATAAGCCAATGGAACTGCACCTAAACCAGCCTTAACTCTCAAGGTTATCATAGATAAATCATACGAATCCTTTCACATAAACATTACTTGTATTCTGTTACATGCAGTTTGTTCGGTGTGGTGTTACTAACAGAAATCTGGAAGGTCTGGCTGGAGTCTCCATCCTTGTCGTATGTGAAAGTTCCTAGAAGAGTCTTTTCTCCACCTTCAACAGATGTGCCCTGAGAAAGCGAACAAAGGGAAGGGAGGAGAGGGAAAGATGGAGACAGAGGGGTAAGACATTACTTACAGCAAGACATCAGCTTTGTGTTTCATGCAACATTGTTAAAGTTTCTGAAAGTTCTCTGAAAGCACACTCACGTAGACCAGGAAGTCCTTGGGGGCGCTGTGGATCTCGCCGGTCGGGTGGTTGTAGCGAGGGAGGTGGTCAAGAGTGACGTGGCTAATTGCGATTGGGTGAGACAGGGAGATTGCCAAAAAGCCCTGAGACCCTGGCATGGGCCAGCAGCGTCCAGGCTTCATCACATGGTTACCCTGAGGGAAAGAGACAGCAGGGGGGAGGGGGGCGATGAAGCGGTGGAATGAAAATGGCAAAATATGTCTTCCAGACAAGCAGTAGACTAGCAGACAATACTTTAAGAGTGACCGACCAGAAAGATAGAGAGAAGGAGAGGTGAGTAGCTACCTGAAGGACTGTCCGAGGTGACTCCGATGGATAAAACAGAGGAATGCCAAAGAACTTCAAACATGTGGAACGTTTCTGGTAGGTCTCAGAAGCCTGTAAGACACTGGCACCTAAACGCAGGGACAAGCACGCAATGCTGTGAAGACATGAGATGGACCAACACAACTGGATGCTGAGGCAACAATGACATCACAAACCTTGGGACTCAATGGCAAAGTCAGCCATTTTGTCGGCCTGTGATGGAACACAATCTTGGCCATTGGGCGGCATGTGACGATCCTGTTCCAAAACAAACAAACGTCAATACTTTAGAACAAATAGTGCGCTAGGTCCAGTCTGATTAGAGTCCTGAACATTGTATCAGGTAAACCCAGGTTCAGTTCCCTCCTCCCAACCCTTCTGAGACCTGTGTTACCTGGTTGTTTTTTCTGGAGAGCCACTTGTCCAGCTCTTTCTCCAGTTCAGGGGTGATGCTGCTGGTGGGGGAAGAGGCCGGGCCTGGGGGAGTCAAAGACATTTGGGCCCGCTGGAGCTGCACAAAACACCGAAAAGGAGGAGTTTACATTAACAAACATCTTATCTCAAGTATAACATTGTAACACTTTTGTAAAATTCAGGTTGTGTGTGTGTGTCCTGTACCTTGACAGTGTTGATCTCCCGTTCCTCCATCCTCTGTCGTAGTGTCGTGGTAATGGAATGGATGTCTGACATCTGTCGACTCAGGTCTGTGTCCAGCCTACACAAAACACCATGCAACTCAATCAAATCTCTCGTTTCCTAAACTGGACAAATAAGCAGAAATTATATCTTGCGCCTTGGAGATGAATTTATATGCACACACACATATGCACGCGCGCACACACAAACATGTAGGAGACTCACTTCTCAAGTCTAATTTGGATATCCTTCACATCAGTCTGCAGCCACTGTAAAATTAAAGCCAAAACATGTGGATATCAAGATATAGAACAGATCAAAAAGAATGATGCAGACCGAAGCTGTTCAGTCCCCTTACCTCTGAAAGGTATTGCACCTTTTGAAGTTCAAGGTCTCTCTGCAGGAGAAACACATCAACTCTCAGAAAAGACCAGACACCTCTTCTAGCTCCCTTAATTAACAGTCCATCCAAAATCCAGCAGAAAAGCGTTCAAGACATTCAAGACTTTCAGTTTTCGTACCT
This sequence comes from Hypomesus transpacificus, assembly GCF_021917145.1. Taxonomy (NCBI): domain Eukaryota; kingdom Metazoa; phylum Chordata; class Actinopteri; order Osmeriformes; family Osmeridae; genus Hypomesus; species Hypomesus transpacificus. Next base: position 9,410,800 of record NC_061070.1, read on the forward strand.
CAAAAGCTTTTTGTTGCAGAAGTTCCATTTGTGTCTTTAACACACATGCACACATAAACAAGAGGTTAGACAAGGAAAGTAGTTATATGAGAGTCTGTCAAATCTATCGTGAGTTTGTCTTATGTGTGGTGGAGTCTGCCTCACCAGAATGTTGGTAAGTTGGTTTTCTAGAGTGGAATCAGTAACAGGGAGATTTCTAGAGATGGTTCTATCCTGTAGGGAGAAGATACATTTATCTTCCAATCTGGTGGTTAGGAGAACCATAGATGGAGACAGAGAGCCTACGATGCCTGTATCTGGACCTACCGTAATCTTCATAGGCAGAGTAAACACGTACGTCAGTACTGGGTACATGTACCACAATCCTGGTGTCGAGAGAGGCAGAAGGGAAGTGTTAGTGTTGAATTCCATCTAAGGGGTTTGTACACTTTTGAAAATGATGGTTTGGCCATAGGATTCCTGAATGCAGGGGTGCAGGTTTGTTTTCAAATGTGGGTGGGGCAGCATTTTGTATGCAGCCCTTCACTGTATTTTCTTAATACAAACTGCGTGTGTGTGGGGAGGGGGCAGAAATGCCATTTTCAAAAAGTGGGAGACTACATGAAACCTACGCCCCTGCCTGAATGTAAAGATTGGAGGGGTTGAGCGTTCCACTGACCGATAGCGAATAAGGAGATAAGAAGGAGGTTCAGAACAGCTTTGTTGACAGCAGCACCAACAGAACACCGCTTGTGGTATGGTGCAGGTATGCTCATAACTAAATACAGAAGAGGGAAGAGACACTGTAAACTCTCTTGCTTTTATGTCTTGCTGTGAAGGATAACATAACAGTGCAGGAATACACACACTGGGCCCACAGTGTTCCTCCTGTGCAGCTCTACTCACAGAGGCTGCTGCTGGAGGTGGAGCTGCTGCTGGGACCAGATGAGCTGGAGAGGCAGTGAGGGGTCCTGGCTGAGGCAGGGGTCTGGACGAACACAGGGGCGCAGGGTCCACCAGAGGCTGCTCTCAGCACCCCAGCCATGCCTGACGGACAGACAGGAAGCAGTGAAGGGGGACAGGATGGAGTGTTAGTGGAGGGGGTCATTAGAACAGGTGAAATGCAAGAAGTGATGTCAGCTGTCAGTGCAAATCTACCTCTGCACTGCTGTTTATTTGTGATTGGCTCGTTAGGGGAGTGGGAGGGGCCAGCATAGGATGAGCTGGTGCTTAAGGAGTCAGAGAAGGTCCTATTCCTCCTTTTATGGATTGCCCTGGGAGAGGGGTGGATGGGGTTGAGGGGGGGAGTTAGTTTACAAAACTTCTACAGCGTCTGCAGGTAAATGCTGTCCATGGCAACTGTATCAAAATAAAAGTACACACACCCTCACGTGCACACACACACACACTCACACAAACAAACACACTTACTTGTGGACAGGGCTTTGTCTACAGGAGAGGCTGGTGGAGCTGCTGTCAGAGTCATCAGACTGCTGGTAGGACCCACCTGTCACCAGGCGGGCGCTACGTCGTAACATTACTGGAACCGACACACAGAGCAGAGCAGACTCACTTACCGTGTCCAAATCACGTCTACATTCGGACACATAGGCATATTTATTGATTGATGGAAAGATAAAAATAATGTACTGGTCACTCTGAAGGATCACATTGACCGTCGACTATTTGATGAGGTGCAACATTTGACATTTTTTACGAAATTTCACGAAAACCCATCCGCGCGAACCCTGATCCTATTTTAGGTAAGCATTGATTTCTGAAAATAGTTTCATTATTTCTTGTTTTTATTGTTATAGTTAAATCAACTTACCTTCAAACTCTGCGGGTGATATTATAACTGTTTTATATATTGAGTGATATCTAATAGTCGACAGAAGGGAAGAACTTAAAGAGAGTTGTTTTGCGATAAACGCTGTCCGAATGTGGCAAGAATTTCGATTTGCACTCAGAAGACCTATTCTGCAATTGTTGCGTCTGTGGTCGCCGTCACGGTCAAACTGCGTCCACGTCTTTGTTTACCCAGGGCCCATGACAACGTAAAAGTTAGTGAAAAAAGTTTTCGTTGATGTGTCTCACACCTCTTTGAGTGACCTTTTATGGTACCAAATGATGCAGGCCTGAATGTACCACTGATATCTGTCGTTATACATGCTTTACAAAGTTGGGGAGTAGGAACTGCAGGTAACTGTCCAGCAGCAAAGATAAGAGGGTAGGCCCTACGGCCAATTAGTCCACTGATTCATGATCACCAAAGACAGCACTGTTTAGTGTTGCATGCATTCAAATGAGCATGCGTTAAAAATCTTCTCAATTCAAAACTGAATGGGCGTACAAATACCCACAAACCAGCAGAACATACAATGGTGTGGCAAAAAGGGCATTGATTTATAACGAGGCCCTGCAAAAAAATGCAGAGGAGCATACCAATACTGGTATCCTTCTTCAAGACACATCCACTGCTAATGTTTTAAGACCCATTACTCTGGGCGCTGCCTCCCGATAGGCTTCAAACTCAGCACAATCATCAGGATGAAGGTCACAAAGCATCATACATCACAATTTATGCTTCATCTCCTGCTGAAGATCACTGTATTGCACTCTCTGAATTGTTCACTTGTTTGACCGTATCTGAATTACTGTGTAGACGTGTGGGGTAATGTGTACAAAAGAAACATACACTCAACGTACATTCCACCAACAATGGCCATGAAGATTGTAGACATTGTAGGATTTTGCCAACTCACTAACATGCTGTTTAATCAGAGGTTGAAGTTCATGGATTTGGTAGAATTCAAGACTGCACAAATAATGGATAAAAAAGACATAAATCACTTGCTGGCAACATATAAAACATGTTCTTTGGCAGTAAGGGGGGTTATAATTGAAGAGGACATTTTTTATGAAAAAAACTACCACTCTGAAGACAAGGTGTATTTTAACTTGTGGGTTACATTTGTTGAATGGTTTATATGTTGCACTCAAGCAAAGTATAAATATCAGTTCCAACATAGTCATGTAAGCACTTTTTTGGAGAGGTGCAGGGGTGATGGTGTCTCACTATATTTCCAGGGGAGTTTCCATTTTTGAAGCAGCAGCGAGTTTCGATGCAGATCATACCTATACTCAGACCATGCTTACGGGGTATCAATACACAAGATCAAGTCCACATCTGATTTCCACAGAATGAAATCTTCATTAGAATTTGTTTGTAATAATGTTTAAAAAAATTGTGTTTTTTTATTTAGCAAAAATATACTGAGGCAGACATAGAGTGGTGTGATGGGGCGTGGCAGGCAGGGGGGCTCAGGAGCTGCGGGGGGTCTGACCATGTACACGGAAGCGGTACAGGCAGGTGTACTCCTGGTTGCCCCAGTTACTGAGGACACGCAGCTCCACAGAATGATACACGGTACCGTCAGCGCTCTGAAAGAAGATGGAGGAGGGCGGAGTATAGTTAAATCATAGATTTAAATCAAATCAGACAGTATTTCTACAGCGCTTTTTACAAGAGACCCCTTTAACAGAGGGCTTCACATAAGCCAATGGAACTGCACCTAAACCAGCCTTAACTCTCAAGGTTATCATAGATAAATCATACGAATCCTTTCACATAAACATTACTTGTATTCTGTTACATGCAGTTTGTTCGGTGTGGTGTTACTAACAGAAATCTGGAAGGTCTGGCTGGAGTCTCCATCCTTGTCGTATGTGAAAGTTCCTAGAAGAGTCTTTTCTCCACCTTCAACAGATGTGCCCTGAGAAAGCGAACAAAGGGAAGGGAGGAGAGGGAAAGATGGAGACAGAGGGGTAAGACATTACTTACAGCAAGACATCAGCTTTGTGTTTCATGCAACATTGTTAAAGTTTCTGAAAGTTCTCTGAAAGCACACTCACGTAGACCAGGAAGTCCTTGGGGGCGCTGTGGATCTCGCCGGTCGGGTGGTTGTAGCGAGGGAGGTGGTCAAGAGTGACGTGGCTAATTGCGATTGGGTGAGACAGGGAGATTGCCAAAAAGCCCTGAGACCCTGGCATGGGCCAGCAGCGTCCAGGCTTCATCACATGGTTACCCTGAGGGAAAGAGACAGCAGGGGGGAGGGGGGCGATGAAGCGGTGGAATGAAAATGGCAAAATATGTCTTCCAGACAAGCAGTAGACTAGCAGACAATACTTCAAGAGTGACCGACCAGAAAGATAGAGAGAAGGAGAGGTGAGTAGCTACCTGAAGGACTGTCCGAGGTGACTCCGATGGATAAAACAGAGGAATGCCAAAGAACTTCAAACATGTGGAACGTTTCTGGTAGGTCTCAGAAGCCTGTAAGACACTGGCACCTAAACGCAGGGACAAGCACGCAATGCTGTGAAAACATGAGATGGACCAACACAACTGGATGCTGAGGCAACAATGACATCACAAACCTTGGGACTCAATGGCAAAGTCAGCCATTTTGTCGGCCTGTGATGGAACACAATCTTGGCCATTGGGCGGCATGTGACGATCCTGTTCCAAAACAAACAAACGTCAATACTTTAGAACAAATAGTGCGCTAGGTCCAGTCTGATTAGAGTCCTGAACATTGTATCAGGTAAACCCAGGTTCAGTTCCCTCCTCCCAACCCTTCTGAGACCTGTGTTACCTGGTTGTTTTTTCTGGAGAGCCACTTGTCCAGCTCTTTCTCCAGTTCAGGGGTGATGCTGCTGGTGGGGGAAGAGGCCGGGCCTGGGGGAGGCAAAGACATTTGGGCCCGCTGGAGCTGCACAAAACACCGAAAAGGAGGAGTTTACATTAACAAACATCTTATCTCAAGTATAACATTGTAACACTTTTGTAAAATTCAGGTTGTGTGTGTGTGTCCTGTACCTTGACAGTGTTGATCTCCCGTTCCTCCATCCTCTGTCGTAGTGTCGTGGTAATGGAATGGATGTCTGACATCTGTCGACTCAGGTCTGTGTCCAGCCTACACAAAACACCATGCAACTCAATCAAATCTCTCGTTTCCTAAACTGGACAAATAAGCAGAAATTATATCTTGCGCCTTGGAGATGAATTTATATGCACACACACATATGCACGCGCGCACACACAAACATGTAGGAGACTCACTTCTCAAGTCTAATTTGGATATCCTTCACATCAGTCTGCAGCCACTGTAAAATTAAAGCCAAAACATGTGGATATCAAGATATAGAACAGATCAAAAAGAATGATGCAGACCGAAACTGTTCAGTTCCCTACCTCTGAAAGGTATTGCACCTTTTGAAGTTCAAGGTCTCTCTGCAGGAGAAACACATCAACTCTCAGAAAAGACCAGACACCTCTTCTAGCTCCCTTAATAAACAGTCCATCCAAAATCCAGCAGACAAGCGTTCAAGACATTCAAGATTGTCAGTTTTCATACCTCAAAAGCTTTTTGTTGCAGGAGTTCCATTTGTGTCTTTAACACACATGCACACATAAACAAGAGGTTAGACAAGGAAAGTAGTTGTACGAGAGTCTGTCAAATCTATCGTGAGTTTGTCTTATGTGTGGTGGAGTCTGCCTCACCAGAATGTTGGTGAGTTGGTTTTCTAGAGTGGAATCAGTAACAGGGAGATTTCTAGAGATGGTTCTATCCTGTAGGGAGAAGATACATTTATCTTCCAATCTGGTGGTTAGGAGAACAATAGATGGAGACAGAGAGCCTATGCCTGTATCTGGACCTACCGTAATCTTCAGAGGCAGAGTAAACACGTAAGTCAGTACTGGGTACATGTACCACAATCCTGGTGTCGAGAGAGGCAGAAGGGAAGTGTTAGTGTTGAATTCCATCTAAGGGGTTTGTACACTTTTGAAAATGATGGTTTGGCCATAGGATTCCTGAATGCAGGGGTGCAGGATTGTTTTCAAATGTGAATGGGACAGCATTTTGGATGCAGCCCTAACCCTTTTCTTAATAAAAACTGTGTATTTTGCCATTTTCAAAAAGTGGTAGACATAATGAAACTCACGCCCCTGCCTTAAAGTAAAGATTGGATAGGTTGAGCGTTTGTTCCACTGACCGATAGTGAATAAGGAGATAAGAAGGAGGTCCAGAACAGCTTTGTTGACAGCAGCACAAACTGAACGCCGCGTGCGGCATGGTGCAGGTATTCTCATAACTAAATACAGAAGAAGGAAGAGACACTGATAACATAACAGTGCAGGAATACACACACTGGGCCCACAGTGTTCCTCCAGCTCTACTCACAGAGGCTGCTGCTGGAGGTGGAGCTGCTGCTGGGACCTGATGAGCTAGAGAGGCAGTGAGGGGTCCTGGCTGAGGCAGGGGTCTGGACGAACACAGGGGCGCAGGGTCCACCAGAGGCTGCTCTCAGCACCCCAGCCATGCCTGACGGACAGACAGGAAGTGGGTCAAGGGGACAGGAAGGAGTGGTGGTGGTCATCAGAACAGGTGAAATGCAGGAAGTGATGTCAGCTGTCAGTGCAAATCTACCTCTGCAATACAGTCCATTCGGGATTGGCTCATTAGGGGAGTGGGAGGGGCCAGCATAGGATGAGCTGGTGCTTAAAGAGTCAGAGAAGGTCCTATTTCTCCTTTTATGGATTGCCCTGGGAGAGGGGTGGATGAAGGTAGGGAAGTTAGTTTACAAACATTATACAGTGTTTACAGATAAATGTGTCGGAAACTGTATTAAAAAAAAGTATACACACCCTCACGTGCACACACACCCTCACGTGCACACACACACACACTCACACAAACTTACTTGTGGACAGGGCTTTGTCTACAGGAGAGGCTGGTGGAGCTGCTGTCAGAGTCATCAGACTGCTGGTAGGACCCACCTGTCACCAGGCGGGTGCTACGTCGTAACATGACTGGAACCGACATATAGAGCAGATCAGACTAACTTAACATGTCCAAATCACGTCTACATTAGAACACACACTAACCATATTTAGGCTATTGATTGATGAAAAGAGAAAATAATGTATTGATCACTACTCTAAAGGATGACATTTACCATCGACTATTTGATGAGGTGCGATATGTTTTACGAAATTTCACGAAAACCCATCTGCACGAATTGTGATCCTATTTTAGGTAATCATTGATTTCTGAAAATAGTTATTCATTATTTCTTGTTTTTATTGTTAGCAGTTAAATCAACTTACCTTCAAACTCTACGGGTGATATTATAAGTGTTTTTATATATTGAGTGATATCTATAGTCGACACAAGGGAAGAACTTAGAGTTATTTTGCGGTAAACGCTGTCCGTGAATGGTAAGAATTTCCAAATTGCACTAAGTAGACCTATTCTGCAATTGTTGCGTCTGTGCTCGCCGTCACGGTCGAACTGCGTCCACGTCTTTGTTTACCCAGGGCCCATGACAACATAAAAGTTGGTGAAAAAGGTTTTCGTTGATGTGTCTCACACCTCTTGAGTGACCTCTTGTTGCATTGGTACCAAATGATGCAGGCTTGAGAGTCCCACTGATAGGCCTATCTGTTGTCACATGCTTTTCAAAGAGGGGGAGTAGGTTCTGCAGGCAGCTCCAGTCCAGCAACAAAGATAAGAGGGTACGGCCAATTAGTCCACAGATTCATGACCACCAAAGACAGCTGTTTTAGGGTTGCATGTATTCAAATTAACATGCGTTAAAATCACCTTGATTCAAAACTGAATGGGCGTACAAATAACCACAAACCAGCAGAACAGACAATGGTGTGGCAAAAAGGGCATTGATTTATTACCGAGGCCCTGCAAAAAATGCAGAGGAGCATACCAATACTGGTATCCTTCTCCCAGACACATCCACTTCTAATGTTTTAAGACCCATTACTCATTGGGCGCTGCCTTGATCCCGATAGGCGTGTAATCTCCTCAGTATTTTAACGGCTGATGTTATGGGAGCCCTTGTCTAGACTCACGCTATCGCTCACATCCGTGCCATGCGCTGAGGATTCAGGGAGTTCAGTTTACCGACGGAAGATAGTGAAGGCAGACTTTTAGAGTCTCTCTCTTTTCGCTTGAAATGTTCTAAGCAAAAGAATGTTCATGTCTGTTAATAAATGACAATTTATTCAGTTTAATAGGCCTTTAGATGCTTGATAGGCCATACGTCTTTTAAGTGTGATTATTTCCAGTAGACCTATAGAAATCCCTCTCAAAATATTTGATGCTATTTGTCAGCACCAGAGGGAGCAATCTCATCGCGAGACATTCAACGGAGGTGTCTAGACCGGGTTTCATGGTTCACCTGCCTTTGGATGTGGTTGCAGTGAAGCAATCACATTTTGGCAAAAGCCATGCCAAAAATCTGGTTAAGTGGATGTTCACTGTGTGAGAGTATTAATATTAAAATTATCTTGCTAAATAATACAGTTAATTTCTCAATCAGACACAGACTGCAGTGCCAATAGGCTTTTTTAATAGGCCTACGTTAATTTCGTTGTTTTCAGAAATGGTTAGCCTACTGAAAACTAAAGGTTTCCTAATAAAATCTGATCTTGCAAACGTAGAGATTGTTCTACCCAAAAAGAAGAAATGAGATTTAGTCGACTCTAGTCGAAACTAATCTTCCAACGTAGGCTATTTGAAAGTTTTTTTCTGTCTTCGGAGCATTGGTTCCGAATGCACTTACGGTAATGTTATGCTGCCGTTGCTGTGTGCAACGCACGCCGGTATTTAGTGCAACTTGGACTAAACCAACGTATAGCACACCTTAGCGCACCCTGCGCGTGTATGTGTGGGAAATGCGAGAAAGTGAGGGAGAAAAATAAGAGAAGAGTTTAACAGTGAGAGCAAAAGAACGCGCGCACCCGAGAGAGAGAGAGTGTCACGGAAGGAGTGTCGGGTGATTCCCTCCCCTCGCCAAATGTCTGCCCTGGAGACGGTGTCACTCCTTCATAACCCCGCACTCTCCGCGTTTAGCGCAGATGGCCAAGGAGCCGCAGGCAAAGAAGCCTCCAAACGTCGGAATTGTTATGTCAACCTTACCACACCGCGTACACCGAAATATATGAAAGTCCGAAACAGTCATTTATATTACAATTTTTATTGATACTAGATTACATCCGTATGTTTTTATTCGTACAGAAAGACTACTTTGGGTTGGTTCAAACACCTTTCAGAGCAAAGCCATTTGTATCTGCATGTTCCTGGCACTCACTACGCACTCCCAGCCGGCGCTGGTGATGCCATGCCCCGCAACCACAGCGGCGATGAGGCCGGTACAGGGCTCTGGATGAAGACCTCTCCGGGACGCCGGGCTCAAGACCACGGCTTGAAAGATGTGGAGTCTGGGCGGAAGACAATGAATAACCCGATTCGAGTCGGTGACGGTCTGCTCTTGCCGGGTTCGGCAGGTGGAGTGGGCGCGGAGAGACGAAAACAGGGTGCCCGGTTGAGTCTACTTGGCAAGCCGCTTACATACAGCGCGCAGAGCGGGCGCAGGAACGCGCGGTACAGGCGGCTCCAGAATTACCTCTACAATGTACTCGAGAGACCCAGGGCATGGGCATTTATCTACCATGCATTCGTGTAAGTATTTCAACAGCATGTTCATATACATATCAGCGTGACAGCACCCGCGTTTGACAGTTCCTCAGCCTACTCTTATCACCTGTTGAGCTCTATCCTGTGGCGCTCACACGAAGTGAATGAACAAATTAGTTGGTAGATCATTTTTGCAACTTGTCTCTATTCTGTTTGAATCCGAATAGCATATCTTTCAACGGTGCATGCATTTGCATTACGTGGATCCTTGCTGGCATAAATAATGCAATACTGATATCAGCAAATTTGAATACACACACACTCTCACACTCCAAGTTCACTTTTGTACTGCATGTCCTTTTTAGTTTTGGGCGAGTGAAGGCATGCAGAGTGTCCGTGTTGTGTGAAGGAGGAAGTGAAGCTGTCAGGTTGGGTAAGATGGGGGACACAGAGGGGCTGTGAAGCAGGATGTTGATGTTTTATTTGTTCAAAGGGGACAGCCGGGTCACTGGGGTTAAGTTGTTACATCTGCACTGACCACAGCATCCCACAATGCACTGCACCAGCTCCCAGGACCAGCGAGGGAGGACCATTTGTATACACAGCACATGAGCATGCATGGGTGTGTGCAAAGACACATATTGATAGGCACTATGAGAGGGCCTTTTGGCACATGGCCTCCTCAACCCAATAAAATGAGCTTCACTTTCATAAATATCAATCGCTACGTGTATTTGCACATTCTAATGTAAACGGAACACCCTCCCTATTGAAATTAGCTTGATGCATCCTATTGGGAATGAAAGAAACAACTTTTTTCTGAAAATGCAAGTGTGGTCCGAAGCAGTGTGGTCAATTATTTCCGATACAGATATTGACCACCACTCTTGCGTTAAGGGTTTGTGGTTACAAGCTGCCATGACTAAATGGCTGTTACAACAGATACTCACTTCAGTGACCTCAAAAGTGTAAGAAATACACACTAAAGTCTGCTCTACTGTAGAGTAGGTGCTACGTACTGTGGGCGCAGAATAAGTAGGAGATGGACAACCACTGTGTCAGAATGAATGTAGATTATATATAAGTTAATTATATTTGGATGTCATTTAAGGGCCGTCTTTAAACTGCTGTTGTAGCTGGTTAACATTTTTTGTATCTTGATTTTTTTCTGAGCATAATCTAGCACACCAGATTTCCCCAGGTATCACATCACTATAGTATACTGACACCTGTTTGTTGAATCTCTCATTATAAAATCATGAGCATTATGTGGTTTATTCCCGTTATGTTTCTGTCTTTACTTTTCTGGGAAGGCTTAGACATTGGAAGATTGGTGCAGGATTTACTTCAGCCACTAGAGCATTAGGTTAGGCACTGATGTTGGGTGATTAAACCTGGTTTGCTGATGGTGTTTGAATTGACATGTTTTATCAATATGTTTTAGGCTGTTTAGATCAGGTGTCTGTGGAGGCCAGTCATGTTTTCCCTCACCAAACTTGACAAAACATTTCTGTGCAAACCTCGCTAAGTACATGGGGGTATTATCAAGCCAAAACAGGAAAGGCCCTTCTCCAAAAAGTTTTATGCAAATAATTGTCCATTCTTTTTTACCAGCATCTTTATAACCCAAAACCATAAAAAACAGCCCCCTTTGTTAATTGGCTTGATAATGCCCCCATGCAAATAGAGAGTTCAGACACAAATGTGTAGTCAAATTTGATGAGGAAGAACTTAGCTTTCTCAGATCCTTGACCTAAACACCATCAAACACATTGGTATTGATTCTAACACCATCTGTAAGCCAATAGGTTCCTAAAGGTGTGATGGCCAGGTGTCTACATACATACGTCACATGCATATAAACAGTATACACTCTGAGTGAGTGACGTCTCAATCTGAGCTAATCTCACAATCCCTCATTAATGCCGCTTTAGGACAATACAATTGCATGTATACGCAACATTTACCATCTTTTTCCAGTCTGATGTCTCAAGTGAATGAATTTTTTCAAAGCCATGTCAGTAAGCCACGGTGGTGTGCCTACTCCAGCAGATGTTCGTATAGTGTTGTTCCCGCCTCTGGGAGGTTTTCATTCAGCCACAAGTGCTGAGCAATGTGAGAACAGCTCCAAGGTTGTTCTGCTAACACACACACACATGCACACGCACACGTACTTACAAAAAATCTCAAGGAAAAAGTTCTTCCTTTGACATTTTTGTGTATGAAGTAAGCTGAGTCCGTCTGTGAAGGTGTGCAGTTGGCCATAAGAGGACGTTTGATGTGTGATGATGGTGTGAGTGTTGGCTGCACTTTGCCTTCACTTAGGTATATTTAGAGTTCAGAATTAGAGCAGTTTGATCTTAACAATTTTGCAAGATGGAACAGAGAGAAAGACGGAACCTTTGGCTACTTTGTACCAACTGAAAAGCAGTATTTCTTTGTCTCTGAACATTTGTTCTATATGGGTCACACGTGTTGGAGAATATTCCCCCTATTTATTTTGCGTACCAGTGCGTACCTACTCAAGCTTGCAGTGCAGGCAGTACTCCATCCTACATTCCTCCCTCTGAGGTCCTGTGGATTTCTCCTGACTTGCTGATATCTGGCCCTGCTCTCACGCAACTAGGACATACATAGATTGCCAAATAGTGCACCCGAATTGAATCAATGCTGGCATTACTGTAATATCCCAATCTGGTAATGTGCAGTTGTGTGTTGGACTAATCACATTTGCTGAACTGGGACCTCACCACAATTTGCATCATGTGCTGTTCCAGAGGATGTGGGGTTGCTTTTCCACTGTGGTGTATGTATGTGGGTGTGTAAGCAGATTTAACAATAACTGGATTACGATATCTCTCTCACATGCTTTAGGTGAGTTATTGCAATTGAATCAGAAGGCATTTGGTTGTATGGACAAGTTACACTACATCAGCTGTTCTTACGCTGCACTGAGATGAAGTTATTCCAAAAAAAAATCATTTTATTTAAACAACGATGTTTAGTCAGGAATGAGATATAAGAGGATATATGATGATAGACATATCATTTGATTTATAAATATTAATAATATTAAATACATACCTTTATTCCTATATGTGAAATTGAATAGGTGATATATGAAATATAAATAAAATATGAGTATTATAGTTTACAGGCAACTGCAATTAACCAGTACTAAACAACAATGTCATGAATTTGAAATCCAAATGAACAGTTATCATAATAGGCCTTCTTATTGTGGTGATGCAACATTTTACATTACATTTTGTCATTTAGCAGACGCTCTTATCCAGAGCGACTTACAGTAAGTACAGGGACATTCCCCCCGAGGCAAGTAGGGTGAAGTGCCTTGCCCAAGGACACAACGTCATTTGGCACGGCGGGGTATCGATCCGGCAACCTTCTGATTACTAGCCCGACTCCCTCACCGCTCAGCCATGTGACTCCCCCGCAACCATAGCAGGTGCCTTTTAATGACAATAATGCACTATCTCAAAGCTATATTACGTAATAAATACACAGTGGAAGTGAGGGGCTGTGTGGTTCATCTATTACAACCTTAAGCTACAGTGGATACTATTCATAGAACACTAACTTCACAAATCGTTTGATATATGATAAACATTTCCTATGTGTCAAACAACAAACCCAAACACATAAAACGTCTTGTTGACGTCTTGAGGACTACCATTGGCTGAGACCCAATGGAAAAAGCTTGAGTCTAGACTTATAGGATGTTGTGTGAGTGGTTGCGCATGTGTCTGGAGGGACATAGCAACAGAATGTGTGCCAGGATATACTCCATTGTGTATGAATGGACAGATAGGATATACTCCATTGTGTATGAATGGACAGATAGGTTGTACTCAGTTGTGTATGAATGGACAGATAGGTTGTACTCAGTTGTGTATGAATGGACAGATAGGATGTGCTATGTTGTGTAGAAATGCAGGTTGACATGAAATGGGCATCTGTGTGTCTGTATGAGAGAGAGAGAGTTAGAGGGAAAAGGAGGTTGAGTATGTATGATAGGATAATTACAATAATTATAACTCTTTGTCACACGCCACAGTTTCATCGTACCCCTATTTTGAGTTTCAAGCCAAGATTTCAGCTCCCTTTGGTATCAGTGTAATAAATAAAATCGAAGAAAGGCTAATTTGCTAATTGTCATGTAGTAATATAGCGCTAAAGTTGAGAAAATACAATATAGTATGAATGTTCATCACAATCTTCTTTACTTGGCCTCACTTTGGAGTGGATCACAATGACAAATTAATTGTGACAGTAGACCTCTCAATGTGGGAGTTGTGTGTGTGTGCGCATATCTTGGTTTGTTGTAAAGCCCGTGTGTTTGTCTGTGTGTGAAGTCAGATTGGCTTTCAATCACACCATCAGGTGAGGTGCATGCTCTCTCCACGGTGGAGCTGATTGACGAAGACAGGCTCTGCTCTAAGAGCTTTCTGCCCACGCAAAGTGCATCGGGGCTGGGGGGTGCCCCCCCTCCTGCCCAGCAGCGCTGTGGAGCCATCAGGATGACAGGGCTCCTGGTCCACGTTTTGACTCACCATCAAGTCAAGTGTCAATCTGTAACTCAGCTAGAGAGAGGAAGTTATGGATTTAAGGGCATGTGGCTGCCGTGTATGAGTGTGTTGGAGAGTTACCAACTAATACAGGTTTATTTTTGCTCTTATTCTCCACACCCACACACAGCGTCATGTCCACTCTATAGCGGGAGCATGATTGCAGTTAGTCATATACATTTCTCGATGACAAGATAAGTGATTCATGCCATACACCTCCCCTTATTTGGCATGGAAGTTTCTCCCTGTATGGCATGGACACGCAAAAGTGAAAGAGAGTGAAAGTGTGTGTGCCTTCTGGTGCTCACAAGAATGTCCAGGTACAGAGTTTTATTGAACCTCATTGGGCAAAAATGACAGCAGTGACTGTTCACCTTCTGGACAAGCAAGCAGTAGAGTCTGAGTTTGTGAGTGGAAAATGGCTGCGAATCGGTTCCACATTGTGAGACATCTTAAACAGAATGACAAAGCTGGGAAAAAAATGAAAGTCATTTGAATTGTCAACAAAGTGAAACGTATTAGTGTGTTCTCCTAGTAGCATTTTTAAATGACCATGAATGTTCTCACTCTCTCTTTCTCTCTCATTCTCAAGTGCCCCTTTTCGATCTCTAACACGCACAAACAAACAAACTCCAGAACTGACTGATACACAGCCGCCGGGAAGGTACAGTAGCTGGGGTCATTCATCTTGAAAATGAAAAAATTGTCGCACTGACCACTCCCCCCCCCCCCCCCCCCCCCCCCTTTTTTTCCATCTTTCCTCTCTCCCCCACCTCTCTCGTCCCATCTCTCCCATACATACACTCTCACTCCCAGTCTCTCTCCGGGCTGATTCCCTCCTGTGACATCCGTATCTGCTCTTCAAATTCACTTCTGCCTAAACAAGGTAAAAAGGGTGAGATTGTCTGTGGATGAACTGCTGTGACCGTCAAACGAAGCAGGAAGTCACCCGTTGTGCCCTGAAAATAAGTAGTGGACACAAGTGTAAGGAGGTGTCACCTAGAAGGATTCTAATGCCACCCGCCGAGTATCACTCCTATTACCCAGCTAACCTGACAGGATAGAACGACAGGAGGAGGAAAGAGGCTAAGGAGCTAAAAGGAAGAAAAAGAAGGGGTGAGAAAGGCATGGAGAGAGAGGAGGTAGTGAGAGGCGTGACGGGGGGAAAGATAGCGAGAAGAAGAATTGAGTGAGCGTGAGTGAGATGACTGGTGGTCTTTTTTTCCTATTTAGGATCAGAATACTTATAATAGTACCTTTTTATTCAGTGTCCATACTTGGTTTCTATGTGCTTTTGTTCATGATATGTCCCTTGTGCTCCTTTTTGAATACTTCTGTAACGGTGAAAGTTCTCCTGTGGGATCGATTAAGCGACCGTCTGTCTGTCCATCCATTCATCCATCTATTATTTGGGAGAGCTAGGAAGCAAAAGCAGGAGCATTCATCGGAAATGGTAAAAAGGAAAGGACGACGAGGGGGCAAAAAAGAGTCAACTGAACAGATTGAAAGACATTTATGAAGTAGCAAGTGTGGGCGGGGGTGACAATTCTCTCAGGCGTTTTCTTCATGTCGACACTGTGCCTGCGATGTTGGCATTTGTTCTACTGAGAACTCATCAATATTCCTTTGACAGAGAGCAGCAGGCCTCAGCCTACGCCCCCACTGGACTCACTCTTGTTTGTTATCTCACCTGTGAGGTTTTACTATCGAAAGAGAGTTCCATCACGTTTGCCACGGACTTTTGACAGAGATTGTAGAAGTTTAGGTAATAACACAATGGAACAAAAACAGTATGTATCCAGGAGGATGGAGGTTTAGGGAGGATGGAGGTTTTGGGAGTTTTGTACTGAAATTTCAGTGCTGCCTGATTGTACTATAATGAAATGGAAGAGAGGGGAGTGGAGGAGAGAAAGGTGTTTCATGGGTGTAAACAGGGATGCTTCCTGAATCGACCCCTGAACGACTGTCTGGCTATTCTTCACCATGTCGTGAGCCTTGATAAAATATGTATATGTTGTGCATTAACGGGATGGGCCTCTTTGTCCTACTAACTTTTGGCTATAATCAAATATTAAATATTCTATTCCCCCCCACCTCTCTCTCTTTTTCTCTCTCATTCTCTTTTTTTCACGCTCTCTCCTTCCTCTCTGTCACTGACGCACACATACACACGCTTTTCGCAAGCTGTTGGAAATCAGACGAGGCTTGAATCATGAGAGAGCGCTGCATTATTGCCGTTTAAAGATGGCTCTTTTGTTGTGGCATCTCTGCTCAAACTGACCTTTGAAGTGCCGCGCGTGTGGAATCACGGCACATGTGTTGGCGCCTAATGAAATCAATTGAAGCAGGCACAGTTTTCCATTTCTCTCAGAAGGCATCAGAAGAGCGAAGTCCCACTTGGATCCTGTGGGCAGGATCTGTTCCCAATCCATCAGGGCTGCGCTCAGCGTTTGTCAGAGAGTTTGTTCCGCAGTGTTTGTTCCATAGCGTTTGTTCCGTAGCGTTGGTTCCGTATTGTTTCCAAAAGCTATGGCCCGACTGGATCGGCAGTTGGAGGTAAAGAAGAGCAGAAGATGAGAAGTGAGGAAAGGCGCAATGAAAAGAAATCTCTGATAAGAGTGCTCGTTTGATCCCTCTCCCCTCCACAATGAAAGAAGCCCAGGGTGTGTGGGTGAGAGTGTGCGCGCGTTCACGGGTGTGCTAGAGGTCTTTTGTATCCCCACTCACACATTCCAGAAGACCCCACAGATATTAAATTCTCCCCAAAGTGGACATGGCAACCCAAGTCCTCACCAGAAGCCAG
Organism: Hypomesus transpacificus; assembly: GCF_021917145.1. Lineage (NCBI taxonomy): Eukaryota > Metazoa > Chordata > Actinopteri > Osmeriformes > Osmeridae > Hypomesus > Hypomesus transpacificus. Next base: position 9,427,665 of record NC_061070.1, read on the forward strand.
TGACTCACATTACACAGGACAAAAAGCCCAGTGTAGCAACGTGTGTGTGTGTGTGTGTGGTGTGTTTAAAAGACGTGTGTTTTTATGTTTTCAAGGTTTGTGTGTGTGTGTGTGTTATCCAGGCTTTGGGCCCAGTCCATTGACTGGAGTCTAATGCACTCTGAGGGTCTGTTTTCTCTGAGTAAGCCTTCCCTAAGGAATCCAGCCAACAGACCAGCAAGCTTGACACAACAAGACAGCTGAGTGTTTAAAAAACAAGGCACTGTGTGTGTCTTTGTCTGTCTGATGTTGGTTATGAAGTTCAGAGGATAAAGCTAACACACTTTTGGCGCAGGGATGACGTCCTCCTCACTGAACACTATGGTGCTGAATCCTCTGTCTCTCACTCTCTCCTTTTCCCTTTCTTTCTCCTTCTCCCTGTCTCTCTCTCCCTCCTTGAACTTCTTCCCTCTCCCTTTTCCTAAATGTTTCCCACTGTCGCTCCCTCTCTCTCCCCTCTCTACCTCTGCCACTCCTTCGATCTCCCTTTCTTATCCTGAAAACTCCGTTTCTGGTTAGAGGAGAACAACTGTGTATCAGAGGCTTGTAACAGACTGAGTTTGTGTTTGCTTGGGCTGGGCTGGGCTGAGGGGAAAAAAAGAGAACATTTCAAATCTTCATGTGAAAGTGTGATACAGTCCCAGGCGTTTTAGCAGGAGATGGAAAACGGACCATTGTTGGGGCCCCTATTGGAAAATGTAGCATTCTTTTATAAGCTATTTACTTAGAACTATTATTTAGTCATAATCTTACAGCAAGAGGGCCCTCAAATCTACACACACACACACACACACATATTAACACACACTGATCCACAGTCCAACATGAGCTCATCCCGAGATCTTAACCACAATAGATTTTCCATTATTTTCCTCCTCCAAGTCCAATGACAAATGAACACAGGCACATACGCACACGTGAGCGCACGCACGCACCCCCGACAACGCTTGTGACTCCCATTACTACGACAGCAAGGTGACAAACGCCCCCCCTCCACCCTGGCTCCTGTCCTTGTTAAGGAAAGGAGGGATGAAAGGAGGAGAGGAGCAGGGCTTGCTCTATCGTTTAGAGACAGGGTACTGTATACAACGAGCCGTGGGAGACGGAGGTAGGGGAGACATGAGCAGTGTCTATGGAAAAGTCCGTGATACATTAAGTCCATTAGAACCAAGAGCCGTGAGGAGACAGAAGCCAGACATGGCTGCTTCTCAGCTGTAAGTCAGACAAAGGAGCAGTTTCTGTTCCGGGACTTTGACATGGATGGGTTTTGTGTTTAGCATTTGACAGTGGTAGTGGTAGTTGTGGGTGTTACATGGGCGCGTCTGTGTTTACAGTCAAGTTTGCGAGAGAGAAAATTGATCAGCCTATGTTCATTCATTTTACCGCTGAAAACGCATCCTTTTGTCCTGATACCCTTCTATCTATTTAACACAACACCTCCCCACCCCAACCCAAAACTCATATCCAATTTGAAGAAGTAAGCGCTTGTTGCTGCTGTAATTCATGCACGGTGGGATATTTGGTTTTATGAGACACCTGCTTTACCTTGTGAATGTGTATACATATGTATGTGTGCTTGTGTGTGATTATAGGTATGTGTTTGTGCATACATGTGTGCATGCGTGTGTATCGTACAAATAGTCAGTGTGATCTCTGTGTGTTTTCTTAACTGTAACTGTCTAAGCATTGAGATCTGAAACTCTAGTATAGAAAATATGGGCTTGGCTGAAATCAGGTTAAAATGATTAGCCACTGATTTAAATACAAACTGAACTTGGATGGTAATCGGATGCCTTTGGCCTAGAGTCTTTTTGGAAGGCAACCAGTCGATTGACCCTAATTGGTTAATGAATTTGTCCTGAATCCAATAAGATCAGATCTCAGTCATAGATTGATTTGACGCAATAGATCTAAATCCAATCAATAGAAAAGCCTGGAAATACTATAATGGAATTCCTTAGGCTTTTATCTGGATAATAGATAGATGTTGGCTTCTCCCTGTCTGTCTCTTCTCTTCTCTCTCGGCTTGTCTCTCTTCCTGTCCATTTGTCTCTCCTCTTCTCTGTCTGCTTGTCTCTCTCCCTATCTGTCTGTCTCTCCTCTTCTCTGTCTGCTTGTCTCTCTCCCTGTCTATCTGTCTCTCCTCTTCTGTCTGCTTGTCTCTCTCCCTGTCTGTCTGTCTCTCCTCTTCTCTCTCGGCTTGTCTCTCTCCCTGTCTATCTGTCTCTCCTCTTCTCTGTCTGCTTGTCTCTCTCCCTGTCTGTCTGTCTCTGCTCTTCTCTCTCGGCTTGTCTCTCTCCCTGTCTGGCTCTTGGCAGGTTTGTGTGGGCATAGAATGTTACCAGGCTATTTGTTGCTCTGCACATATTTCTCTACCATCTGGGCTGGGATATGCTGTATGCCATACAGCATATCCCACAGTGTATGGTGAGCCTTTAAAACACACACACACACATAGTCTTATGTGGTCCAGTATTTTTTATAAGCTTGAGTCCAGAATTTACAATTAGGTGCATTGTATATAAACCTGTGTGTGTCCATGTGTGTGTGTGTGTGTCTGTGTGTGTGTGTGTGTGTCTGTGTGTGTGTGTGTGTGTCTGTGTGTGTGTGCGTGCAGGATTCTCTATCATCAGGCTATTGACTTATCAGTACCAGCACCAGGAGGTTTACACAATGAAAATCAGACAAAGTGATTCAATATTGTTTGTTTAATCAAAACAATGTGCTTCTCACAAAATGGTCAATTGATTCAGTGGTCAAGAGAAAATCTGCTAATTTAGCAGACGCTTTAAATGCAAAGTGACGTGCAATATACCGTATGTCGAAAGTACACCAGAAATAAAAATATACTGTAGGAACAGTGGTGATCATAAGGCAACCAGAATTGTTGTGTTTAATTATAGGTTTTATTTATCCACAGCATCCACATTCTCCTGTTTGAGTGGAAAGTATGTATCGTTTCGAACTGTGGGACTATCACAGATGTTCCCATACAATAAACCATGTTCATCCAACGGTCACCCCTCAAAGGCGTGTGTGTGCGTTCTGTGGACGTGGAGGGTCTTGCGTACTGCATGTGACTTCAAATAGGACTGTTTCTCAATATCATCACAGCTCTGTGGGACTCTACCAGTGACAAAATGGTTTGTTTGCATTCAGAGAAAAATTGGAATAATAAGGCTTGAAGCAATTATAGAGGAAAGAGTGCTGAGTAGGCTCTAAAAATAGTATTCATTTGTCTTTTGCTCTGCCAACCATACAAGAGCATGGATGTGTGTACATCCCTTTCATGTTTCATCATTAAAAAAAGACTAGATGAATTGAATATCACAAAGCAAACTACCACCTTGTGCATTGCAGAATGCTACAGCTGGCTTCTAATCCCATTTCGAATTGCATTTAGTCATTTAGTCATTTACATTTAGTCATTTAGCAGACGCTCTTATCCAGAGGGACTTACAGTAAGTACAGGGACATTCCCCCTGGAATGTCCCCCGCTGGAATTGAATTTAAAACTAAATGAGTTGACAAAGGATGACAAAACCATCCTGAAGCATTGCTGTCCCAAAGCTATTCACATGAGCCTTCCTAACGTCCCCCTCCCTGTGTACTAGAGGGACCTGGGCTGTGTTCGGACACCATATCACAGATTGAGGTTGGAGCCAAATGTTCTCTTCACAGACACACGCTCTTCCTTTCCCCAACTCTCCATGCTTTCACTTTTGCTTATGGAGAACCAGGCAGATGGGCAGGAAGTGGTCAGGAAGTTAGAAAGAGGATGGTGTGAGAGTGCGAGTACCACCAGGCTGGTAAAGGACAGAGAGTGACCGAGAAAGAGAGAGTTTACCTTTAAGGTTCCATCTCGATGGGTGTCCCTGTTGCCATGGCGTCACCATTGCTCTCCTATTCAGACCTGCCTGTCAGCAGTTTCCACGGTGATGGCTCGGCCCCTCCCTGACGAGGAGAGCCTCATAATTCTGTGAGGTGGAACTCAATTATTCACTACTCCACTAATGCAGGAAGGTGTGTGTGTGTGTGTGTGTGTCTGTGCATGCACATGTTGTCCTTGTGCGCATGTACATGTTTGTTTGTCTGTGTGTGTGTGTGTTTAACAAATGCACGAGACAGAAGATGGAGTGAATGATACAGCAACAGAGAGAGAGAGAGAGAGAGAGAGAGAGAGAGAGAGAGAGAGAGAGAGAGAGAGAGAGAGAGAAGAAACGATGGCAAACCAGAGAGCAAAGGTGCAGAAACACAAGGGAAATAGAGGGAAACACAGTGAAATCTTCCATGGATCCCGGTCCTTCCAAGCTACCATCCTCCAGTCCAGTCTGTCTAATCACAAGACAGACCAGCTGAAGCAACCAAGCAAGCGCTTGTGTTCTGGTTCTTTGTTCTAGTGTTTTGTCTGGCGGTTTTAAGTCATAGAGACTGCTGAAGTCACTCTGCCAAGTTCAAAAAGCTTAAAGCAAATGAATATGACATTTCTGGAGAGCTCATTGTAGACACCTGCTGAGGCATTTCATCCAAGCCTTCTGTATTATATGCTGGCAATGGTAGGATATTTGGATGCCCAGATGTCACCCTTGCCTAGTTAACACAACAGTGTTAAGTGAGAATAATCACCTTTAAGATAATATAAATAGTGATAGGTGTACGGTAGACTCCACAGCATCAGGTGATTAAATACTTACACACACTCAAACAGACAACATAAAAGTGTGTGTTTGTGTGCGTATGTGTGTGGAAGAGTTGACGTTCCAGTTCACCTTCCGACAGAAAGACTAACATGTTACGGCTCTCCTGGAAAACAAATACCATTTTGCTCTCCCCAGTCCTATCCTATAACCCACGTTTGAGTAATACTAATCTTCCATACTGAACCGTAAACTCCTGCTCCAGATCGATATTGTGAATGACACCCATGTTTCCACGTGCGGAAGGTTGACCGTATGTGGCTGATCCCATGGCCACACCTCCCAGGCTGACCATAGGTTGACCACTAAATCCCTTTCATATTTAAATAGGGGTTTAACGTGTGATTGGGTGTGAGTGACCTAGAGTGCTCCCTTGCTATCCAATCAGGTGATGATGGTATTGAAGCTTGAGGAGGGGGAGGAAGAGGAAAAAGAAGAGGAGAATGCAAAAATAACGAATAAAACATTTATAGGATTTGAACCCAGTCCCAGGAGGCTTGATTGGGATCAGAATCACGTCCTGAGCCTCCTCTTCGAGGGGAGGACTTATAGTGGACTGGTATGGTGGCCCACATTGTCCAGTTCTCGAAGTGGGTAGAGTTTGAATCCCAGGTTGTCTCTGCACTTTATGAAATGGAGAAAAACTGGGGGCATTTGTGTGTGTGTGTGTGTGTGTCTGGAGGGTTCATGAGCCTGCCGGCCTGTTTGCAGAGGAGAGGGAAGTGGGAGGCTTAGTCCCCAGTTCATAACACTGGATTTCCTCCTTTAAGCCTCGGGTTTAAAAAAAACTGTTGAGAAAAAAAAATTGCTGAGAAAGTGTATCCGTGTGTGTGTATCCGTGTGCCCTTGTATTTTTGAATGTGTTAGTCTGAGCGTGTGTGTGTGTTGTATACTGTATACTGTAATACTGCAGACGGGAGGAGATAAGGCAGTCGTGTAGTTTACAGGACCTTGTTTAGCTGCATGGTTGGTTTATTTGTTCCACCTGGGTGAGAATTAGGCAGACTATTGGGTTAGACTTCCTTCAGAAAAATACACACAGATACCCTCGTACACACGAGACACAGACAAAGATGTACGGAAACACACACCCACAAGAGCTCTCTTTTTCTTTAACTCTCTCTGTTTCCTCCTCTGTCACCTCTCAGTAAGCCGCCTCATCACAATCTAGAAAATAAAACAAAATGATAACCCGTAAACAATATTTTGCTCGAGCAGAAAAAGACACACCTGGCTCATCTTGTTCTGAACCCTAGTAAAGTAAAGTAAAAAAAACAACACTCAAATTGTACAGAATTCCACAACAAAATAGAGATAGAACAGCATCCAAATCTTTGTTTGTCTTTCATGGCTTCTTGGGCCTCTCAGTTTAGGAAGTGTCATGTATCTTCTTCTCCAGTGTGGGATAAAGATAGCTGACTGTGTAACATAGCATAAGGGTGTGTCTGTGACAACACGCACGAGTGTATTTGAGTGCATGAGACCACATGAACACATTGAGCGAGTGTGTGTGTATGTGTGTAAAGCCAGTTTGAACTGCCAGGCTAATTTCTGATTCTCTCAGTGACCTCAAGAGACTCCTCTTTAAATGTTAATATCACATCTGTCAATGCTTTGCCCAGCACTTTTTACAGCAACACATAACTCTACTGTCCCTCTGGTCAGCTGTGCATGTGTGTGTGTGTGTGTGCGCGCCCCTTCATTTGTATGTGTAAGAGCAATGTCTCAATTCATTGAAACACAGCAGGGAACCTCTGTAGCATCCTAAAGGTGTTTTGTTGTTGTAAGGGCATAGGTTTGGTTTGAACATGAATGCACACAAATGTTTTATTTTTATTTTAGTACACTATATGGAAACACTACCCCTGCTCTACCACTGGTAGGAACGTTTCAATGGTAACCCTTGACATTGGTAACATTGAAGAAGTTTCAATGTTGGAAATTCAAAACCGTAAGAAATGTTATTTATGGGAACATACAGCGGGGCTAACTACAGCTCCCGTGCAAAACAGCCACCAAGAGTCATTAGTCTTTTCTATTTATAGCATCACTGGTGGGAAGTGCTTAATGTAAGTTTGTATCCCTTTTTTATTTGAGATGCACAATCATATTAATGATCAAAGATGCAATCCAAGGAAGAAGAACCTGGAGGTCAGATTAAGGAGGAACCACTTGACAAACTACCTGTGTGTGCACCCTATCTCATCATTAGTGTGAGTTTGGCAGAATGACCTTTGTTTAGCAAATTAAGTCAATCTAACCCAGCCGGCAGGGACAGAGAGAAGCAAGCAATTATTTAGCCCGCCAAGCAACCCAATGAAGCTCATGTGATGTGTCTGTGTTTGTTTGAGAAGGTGTTTACGTCTGTTTGTGAATGGTATTTCTATGTTGTACACTGTTTGCAAATGTCAGGTGGAAGACTCGGGGGGGGGGGGGGGGGGAGACACAGCCCTTCAAAAGTGGGTGTTTTAATTAATAGCTTCAATGAAGAGGGCAATGGTGTGTGCGTGTTGTCTTTGTGTATGGAAATATACACAGATAACAATAGCGTCAATTCATCTCAGGCATTATGGGGTTTATTTGGAACTCTCTCTCCTGCCAAACGTTCTCTTCCTTTTCTCCACCATCTCTCTGTTTCAGTCTTTTCCTCTCGTTCACTGTCTCATGCCCTCTGCTTTGCTGGGGTGGGGAGCTTTGTTTCAGCCTTAGCCACAGTGAACTTCTTCTTTGTCAGCCAGTGTGTGTGCCTTATGTTTGTGTGTTTGCATGTGCGTACAGCATGACTGTCTTGTGTCGGCACGGCGGTGCCACTGTCTTTGCGCCAGAGCGTGTCTGAGTGTTTGTGTGTGCGTGTGGAAGTGTTTGTGCGTGTGCTCCCTTGGGGTCTTTTTTGCACATACCGATGAGCAGCCAAAGATGTGGAACTTATTTTGAGCGAGCACCGACAGGTGTTCCAGGTATGAAGGCAAATCAAAGTCAGACTTCACCGCCAATGAGACACCGGACATGGAGAGATCAAAACAAAGCCTTACATATTTCATTAAACTCGTTGGTACTCTTGTCATTAATATTTCAGACTAAACAGTGATTGATACCTGGGACAGAAATAGAGCATGTCTCCATGGACCTTACTGAAGGACTCTCATTGGTCCAAAATGAGTTGAGAGGTGTCCTGATCTCCAGGCTGTGTTTGGCTGAGGAGAGCAGGCTTCAGGGAACTTCTCTTATCCCTTTCGTTCCTCCTCCTCCTCCCCACCCCTTTACGTGTGACTTCTGGCGTTCTCGCCCCCTTACACTTACACCCTCTTCTTACCCTTGTCGGTGTAACCACTGTGGCTGTCTGTCAGTCTTTTTGTCTTTATATCGCTCTCTATTTGTTTCTCTTCGTCAGTCTGCGTTCCTCTGTCTCTCTCTCGTTCTGTATCTGTCTTCCTCTCTCATTCTCTATCTCTCTCTGTCTCTCTCTCTCATTCTCTCTCTCTCTGTCTCGTTCCGGCATTCATCAGCCGATCATTAACTTTCCCTCTTCTCTCACTTATTGTATATCTCACTCCCTTCTGTCTTAATATTTATTCTCTCCCCAGTCCTCTTCTCCTCCCCACTTTCCACATTTCACTCTTGCTTTGTTGCTCCAGCCTTTCTTCTGGTCTCTGTCAAAAACTGTTTTACAATGGAAACTGAGTGTGGACTAAAGTTTGTTAAAGTTCTCAAAGCCTTGTAAAGATCTTTTACTAGACTTTTAAAAGTCCCTCAACCTCCCTGCCTACTGTCTCTGTGTATGCCTGCCGGCTGAAATCAGCCCTGTGGCTGTGAAGATATATTCACAAGCGGAATTCTGGGTATTGTAATTTCTTTGGGGATGCAAAAATGTTTGCCCCAAACAAGGGGCACAAACAAGCCACCCATGACATGTCAGTTTGGTCTTAGTCCGTTACGTAAATCACAGCATCGTGCAAAGCAGAATAGGGGACGTGACTGGACAAGCTACTTTTTGGGAAAAAGTATACACTTAAACAAAGTAGAGATAAAACAAGGGTGTGCCACCCTGCATGCGCGTGTGCGTGGGTAAGCGAGTGAGAGGGAAAGGGAGAGAAAAAGAGAGCTTGCGTGTGTGTTGGCATGGCGCGTGTCCGTGCCTGATACTCATCTCTAATGGCTCTTTGCTCGCCACACTTACGTCGGTGTTTGAATGTCATTACCCCGCTGGGCAATGAACAAACACGCGCAAGCACGCTTCGACTAATCCAGAGTAAACAGAGTCCAGACAGATCCATGGGTATGCTGAAGGCCATGCTCTCCTTCCAGCTTGAGGCTTGTTCCTCAACAAGGTTACTAATATTGACAGTACAATCAAAGATCATTCTGCATATGCCAAGCATGTGCCAATATTCCTCCACTGTACTGTGTGTGTTTTTCTTTCGGACACACATACACCCCCCTCCCCCCACACTGGCACACACACGCTCGCTCACAGGCGGGATTATCCAGAATGAATGGGCAGGCTTTAGGGTCTTTGTGGCGTGGCCGCAGGACGTTACCGTAGGGATGAGAAGTCTAATCCTCATATCAGCTTTTCAGACGGGACCTGTCATATAAAATTACCCAGAGGGCCTCTGGGGCCTGAGAAACTGTGACTCGGGGATGGAGAACGACAGTGAGGGAATGGTGAGACAGAGGGATGGATTTTTCCAAAAGAGAGTGGCCTTGAGATAGAAGGGCAGGTGAAAGGAAGAAATGCAATGATATATGAGGCCATTTTTTGTGTTGTCTTGCGTTGCTTGTCTTCTGAAATTGAAAGGATATGATAGACTATTAGTCCTGGCAACAGTGAGTGCGCTTAAGTGTGTATGAGTGTGTGTGTGTGAGTGAGGGAGGGCGAGAGGGGAATTTGGTATGTTAATTTGACATTGAGTGTGTGTGCGTGTATTTGTGTGTCTGTGTGTATGCACTCCAGAGAGACTGTGTTTGTGTATGTGTGTGTTTTTTGGTTACCATGGATGTGTGGTGTGTTTTGTCCTGTGGAGTGTGACAAAGGGTTCAAGCAGACATGAACTAATGGTGTGTAACCATACCCCGGTGATGAGACAAAACAGACAGGCACAGACAAACAACCATGTCAGCACCTGAAAGTGCTGTTTCAGTGGCAACACACACACACACATGTTCACATCCACATGGCACTGAGCACAGACCCCTGTTGAATCTGATTGCCACATCCAACCCTGGTTTCAGACTGGGAACTCAAGAAGAAGACACAACTGTATATACGTGGAGGGGAACCCCCAATGAAGGAGATAGGAGAGAGAGGTGAGACAAGAGAGAGAAGAGAGCAGAGGAGAGGATGTGGGGGCAGGAGAGGGGGGAACATGGAAAGGAGAGGAGAGGATGGGAAAATAGCTAGAAGAAGGGAGGAGAGGATGGTAGATGAGAGAGAAGAGGAGGGGGAACAGGGTGTAGGGGGTTAAATATTGGCCAAATAACCAAAACGAATTCCCCTAGGGTTTAAAGGAAGATGGGAAACTAAACAGTGTATTACAGTAACATGAACCAAATTATGACAATACCACTCGAATTACAGTTATTTGACTGAGCAAGAATGGTCAAAGTAAGGTTAAATAAAATAAACATGTCACAACATTGCAAATTAACACAATAAACTCTTACCTACGCCACCATGATTATTGTAAACCAGAGATAGAAAGCAAGAAGTGAGGAATTAGAAGGAGTACAAGCCAGAGCTGAGGAGAAGGGCTCAGGAGATCAACAATCCACAGAATAATGCTTCGCAATTCCTTTTATACACAAGAACAACCAAATCTTGACCCATACTTATCAACATATGACTGGCAATGCTACAGTATGTTACACAATGGGGTGTGAGAGCCATCAAGTTACGTAAGACCCTGTCGAGCAACTCCAGATTTTAGCATATGAGAGGTGGGGGCAGGTTGACACAGACAGAGAGAGAGAGAGAGAGAGAGAGAGAGAGAGAGAGAGAGAGAGAGAGAAAGAGAGAGAGAGAGAGAAAGAAAGAAAGAAAGAAAGAAAGAAAGAAAGAAAGAAAGAAAGAAAGAAAGAAAGAAAGAAAGAAAGAAAGAAAGAAAGAAAGAAAGAAAGAAAGAAAGAAAGAAAGAAAGAAAGAAAGAAAGAGAAAGAGAGAGTCTAACGACGTTAGGGGCTATTGTGTGAGTTGATTAATGAGCTAATTACCGAGCTGATGAATACGTGTGAGAGCAGCTGGAAAGGGAAAGAAACACTCCTGTCTGAACCATGTCCCCCCCCATCTCTTTTTTGTTTTGTTCATCATGAGAAAGTGTTGACTCAACTGTCTGAGGTTGCTGTCAGTGGCCTGACTGATTTGGTGGATATGGATTTGCTCACTACACACCGTGTGTTTGTGTGTGTGCTTGTATTAATGGGTCTTTACGTTATCTATTGTGTTATTGTGTGTTCACATGTGATCTATGTGCGTGTGTGAGTGTGTCATTTAGAAGTCCTCTATTGTGCTATGGTGCATTCATGTGATCTAAGTGTGTCTGTTTGCGTGTGTGTGTGTGTGTGTTTATGTGTTTGTGTGTCTGTGTGCTCTAATGTAATAGCTGTTGAAATATTGAAATGGATTCCTGGAGGAGAGCTCTTTCATTTTACCGAGCGGAATGAAAAGCACCTTTTAGAGAGTAAAGGCCATTACAGGGTTATAATACATGACCCATCGGGAGATCACCCGTTTACTCTGCAAGTGCGGGTGTGGGTGTGTGTGTGGGGGTGTGTGGGGGTGGGGGGGTGTGTTTCAACGAGAGAAAATGAGACAAACAGAAATGGCGTGAGTGAACGAGAGAGAGCAAGAGACACAAAGAAAGTACATGGAATTGAATCACTTGTTTTGGTCATCTATCAAGAGCGTCTGCTAAATGACTAAATGTAAATCTATAGTGTACTTTTTGTGCATATAATGTCAATGTGCTGGCCATCACTTTACACTCTGCTGTGTGTGTGTGAGAGAGAGAGAGAGAGAGAGAGAGAGAGAGAGAGAGAGACAGAGAGAGAGAGAGAGAGAGAGAGAGAGAGAGAGAGGTCACATGTAGTCTCTGTGATGGCTGAGGTCTTTGAACAGCTGCAGAGGGGAAGACTGTCTTCCTGGTTAGTAACTTTGTACATATCTGGCACAGAAAGTCTCAGAGGCTATACAGGGACTTCCTCGCCAATACACTATCTGGCATTAACCATAAAGCTATTCATAAAGCTTTTGACTAACTAAGTAGCTATGTGGTCTTCAATGGCTCTCTTCGACAGTCCTTCTGTCCAACAGTTGGATGACCAAATACCCAAAACTAGCTGACTCCTTGGGCCATCTAAGGCAGAGACCTTTCGGTTGCCAGGTATACCATTTGACAGCCCCCCGTATCCCCCCGTCTGTGCTGGCCTTTAAGACTCATAGAGGAGAACACATTCATTTTGTATGAGTCATGAGGGTCTGCTGGTTGTTTACCATGAGGACTGAAGGAACCCTTGGCTTTCATGTCACTTGAGATGGGTTTTCTGCTACGGTAGGATTTGGGGGTGGAGCTTTCGTCTGTTGAGGCTTTTTGGTAATTTTTTCCATGATGATAATTGTGATATGAAAGAAGTTGATGAGGATGATGATGAAGATCACAATGACATTCGCAGCGAGGTTGAGAAAGAAGACGAGAATAATGCTGATAATAATGCTGATTGAAGAACAGTGACAATGGTCAAACAGATAACGATTGTGTTGACCACGCTTCCAGACAGCTTGCACACAAACACAAAGCACCTTTTGCTCATCGTTCTTTACAGTTGTTGGCAGAATATCGCCTTCTTGTTTTCAGCGTGACATTTAACTCCATTCAGCAGGGAGCCTAGAATAACCTTGTCAAGCCCCTGAAACACACAGAGGCTATTGGAGGACCAAACAACCTACTTTTAACGCACTGCGTACCAAAAGAGAGAGAGAAGGAAAAAGAGAGATCGAGACCAGAGAAGAGGGTATTAGGTGATACGAGGGGGAGAGAGAGTGTCGTTAACACTTAACATTAAGGGTACATTACCACATGACTAGATAGCAATGCATATTGTAATACATTGTAGGTGCATAGGAATTTCTATGGAGTTACATGGAGTTAACTGCGGTATTAACTAACTAAAGTGCAAGAATGCATAGGATGGGAGAGGATGTAAGGAGATGTGGGGCAGTTGAAGGTTGTGTAACCAAAACCTACCCCTAGAAAGCCTAACCTCCCCCATATCAAGTTACATAGTGCCTTGTACTTGTACTGCTAAACTGTAATGAAGTGTAACTGCATAGCATTTTGTATGTAACTACAATGTTATAGTTATTGCTTTGTAGTTGCAATGTTGATGTAAACCTTAATTAATCTAACCTAAATGTAAAATGAAGTTACAAAATGAATTCATGTCAAACCACCACGACATACAGAGAGAAGGAAATCCACAATGTCCAGGTAAAGGATGATTGGCCTGGGTGAGTGGCATTCACGCAACACATTCCTCTCTAGCAGTAACGACGGTGCTGTAGGAGTGTGCTTTACTCTGTACAGTTTTAAGAAAGGCCAGGGGCATTTTTGCATGTTAATGATCAGAGTATAGATGTTCAGATGAAGTGACTTGACTAGACTGACAGTTGTAAAAGACACTGATGGTGTCCACAGTGAATGGAGGTAAAGAGACCCACGATCTGAACACCCTGGAACCACCAACTCAAATATATCTACACTTGAGATTGGATCTTACCACAACAATCAACTCCAGAACTTCACACTTCCATTTGCACTTCCCCCAACTGATAATTCTGCTTCAGGGCCTATCAAATCACATCCACAGCATCCCAACTATACATCACTCAATGCTTGCTAACATTCATTCTTCAAATAGATACCGAGGCACACTTTTGGGTAGTTCAGAAGCACAGGCCATTTTTTTCTATTTCAGTATAGCAAGAATGTAAGAAGTACAGTGTCAAAAGTAAGAGTAGCCAAGACACAAGCAGTGTGTTGAGTGTGTGCTGCCTCACATGGTGACTCACCCTCTGACTTAGTAGCCTAGACCCATGAGGTTGTGACTCACTGATTTAGTAGCCTAGACCCATGAGGTTGTGACTCACTGACTTAATAGCCTAGACCCATGAGGTTGTGACTCACTGACTTAGTAGCCCAGACCCATGAGGTTGTGACTGACTGACTTAGTAGCCTAGACCCATGAGGTTGTGACTCACTGATTTAGCAATCCGAACTGTGATTCAATTTTGACAACCTTACACACAGACTTAGGAATAAATGAAGAATTTGCAACAGGTTTGCATGGCGAATGGAACATGTTCATGCTATTTATTACATCATGCAGAAGATGTATCCCTTACCACAGCAAACCTGTTAAGGACTGCAGGATACAAATTGACATTTAGCTTTCATTTATTTGGGACAAATGGGACCACAATTTCAAACCTATTTTGGAGATACAGTAATAAGTGAAGTCACACATCATAGTGTCTACACACCCATTATACAACCTCACTTTCTCTGACAGACTTCCTTGCCTGACTCCCTACTTCACTTGGCGGTGGGTATTAAAGTTAATGGGCCAAATCTGCCGAAAAAGACAAAAACAAACAGTTGTGTTGACAGGACGAAGCTTTGTGTTTATCCTTTGCCTATCCCGAGGTTCTTCAGAGTTCAACGAGGCCCGTAAAGACAAAACAGTGGAATACAAACCAAGACAGACTTAGTCAGACAGACATGCAGACTAAAGAACTAAGTGAGCTACACTTCAAAAAAGCTTAATCAAGCATGTTTAAAAACAGATACCCATCCACCTGTCTCATGGCAGTACAACTCCACAGTCATTAAAAAAGTCACATCCCGGCCCTAGAGACTGACAACTGTTTTGAGCCACAGCTTTGTTGGCATTTCAAACAACTTCCTCTCAGCTCTCAGCCTTTTTTGTGACGCATGTTCATATATTCATACCTGCTTGGCATTGTGGTTTCTCAAATCAAACAATTAAAGGCAGGGTAGGAAAGTTTAGCAAAGCTTGCTATTTTAGCTTATGTTTGACAATTCAAACCAAAATATCTCACCCCACTCCTTCAAAACCACTCCCACAAAACTACAGTAATGCGCATTGAGTGCAGGGGCAGAGTGTATGCAGGTGGGTAGGTAGACGGACAGGTAGCCCGTCCAATCACTACACATTGGTCGTGTTTATTACAGTATTGCGACGCCCTTGTTGGAATGATTTCATATTACCGTCAAACCTTTAGATCTATTGGTTTCCATCAAGACAAAGTTACTTTCTGCAAAAATGACAAAAAGTGCATCTCAACAACATGGCCTACCCTGCCTTTAATGCGTGTCCTTTATATAGTGATTTTTCATTTGGGGTTGAGTGAAAAGTACAATGTTAGCTAGCTAGTGCTAATAACAGTTACAAATTAGAGGCATACTGTCCATAATCTGTACACTTACGGATGATATTCTAAGGTGCCACTCAGAAAACTGGATCTAGCACCTAGTTGAGCCTAATTGAGATGATATACTGTATAGTTATAATTTAAAGTCATGCCCTCTGCCCGTCCGAAGCCTTCCGCTCTGTCCTCTACTGCCTTCGGCGGCCATTATCCAACACGTAGGGTGTTTGCACCGTCATACTGCGGTCTTTAAAAGAGTTCTAAAGTGAGTGCGAACAATAACTTGTACATGGCTGCAAACTGTTTTGCGGCGGGGTAACAGCTGTTTACGGTACACTTCATATCCGTGTACTTAATCATTTATGGTTCAGTAACAGCTCAATATGGAAAATGCCCTCCTCGTTTACTGTTGGGTGGCACACTATGTGGAAGAAACAAGATGGTGGACTTTCCTCCGTCCCATCTCTTCAGTCATGTTGACTTGCACGGCGTACTTTCACCTTCAACCTTTGCAGGTTACAAGCACCTGGATTTAAGGAGGGATGGCCCAGCGCTAACCTGGCAACCTAAGTGGCCCCTTCATCTCAGGTTACCTTGCAGCTTTTCACTTGTCTCTGTTGGCTGGTAAAGAGGGGCATAACCCCAAAGCGGCAGACGGGCTAGTAACTGACTGTGAGGGCAAACCGTCGCGTTTGCCCTCTTTAAGGCCAGACTCTCTCTCCAGGGGCTCTTTAGAGCGGGAGGTGAAAGCACCGGTGTTCTGGTGGAGCTGGATGGGGCCTCGCTGATGGGAATTCCATGAAAGTGGGGGTGAAAAGTGGGAACACATTCCAGATGCGGTCGGCCGGGGTAAGCTATCCACCACACCGAGCTCTGCTGGTGTGGGCTCCCGAGAAACAGACCCCGGGGGTGGGGGCTACAGAGAGAGAGGTCAAGCAGCATCATTCACCAGTCTGACAGACAGGAGCCATGGGGAGGTCGGGGGGGGGGTAGAGTCGGAGGGGGGGGGGGGGGGTAGAGTCGGAGGGGGTTGGTGTAATAAAAAAATAGTAGGCATTCTTTTTTTGTTCCTCAATTACCTGATGCAGAACTGCCAATTCATAGTGATACACAGACAGTTAGTCAGCAGACATTACACAATTGGGCAATTAAGGACGCTGGGCTTTGGTTGAAGGAGAGGTCCTGTTGGCTGTTTATGCTGCAGAGCTGACAGTCTCCAAATCGCTGACTATACAGTCACATGTACCCTCATTCTGAAGGCACGCATTTTCTTTTTCCTTCTAATCTCTTTCACGCTTTTTCTCTCTCTCACACACACACATACACACATACATACAAACGCACACATACACATAAACACATACACACCTCGTCAACCCACCCCGACCCCCCCCCACTCCTCCACATACACCGGAGAAACCGACAGACAGGAAGGTGGACTGGATGGCTGGCTGTCTGGCTGGTTGACTCATGTGTAGGTAGGGAAGGAGAAGGGAGAGAGGGACAAATAGGTAGAAGTTCTTATTGAATGAATCAGCAGGTAAAGATCCAGACAAACAGGCCATGAAGCACACTTAGGTAACCATTAACACATGGATAGTTCCGGATGACCTGGACTCCCACTTCCTGGTGCTACAGTATGACCAGACCAGTCAGGCCTAGACTGGACCATTAAGGTTCAACTGTCAGCTCCATTCGCACCCCTCCACACCGTTACACAAACAAGCTTAACAAAATCATTTCACTCTTTCGTGTCTTTTTCATTTGAATGACGATTGTCCTTTGTGTCATGCTTAATTATATACATTTCATTAGGGTTATATGGGCTTTCCAAGGTGTGACGGTTATGATACAGGTTTTTAGGAAATTGCTTCAATGATGTCGTTCCAATGATAAATCCACTGATGTGACAGCATTGAAGTACAGTAGGATGACCTATGAGTGGGGAACATGATCAGGATAATGTACCTAGTGTTGTTTTAAGCCCTCGTGAGTTAATGATGGACAGTTTTGTGCTTCTGTGGCGTTCCTCTGGTTATTTTGAGCTAATGATTTATTGTTACAGAACACGTGTGCTCCTTTTGGACTTGTCGCACCATAGGTGCGAAAATGCCATTGGACGTTCACAGTGGTTGGAGGTGGAGGGGCTGTTGTCAGATGACTGGTTAGACCTGAGGAGCTCTATGTGTCTGTGTGTGTGTGTGTGTGAGGTCATCCTCCTAACGTCAGAGCATTAGCCACTGTTGTGCCTTTCATCCCTGGATAATGACTGTGTTCACACGCTTGACAAGGCTTTCAGCATTAAACAGTATTTATTATTGACTACCCCATTGTGTACGTGTTTGTGTGCGTGTGTGTGTGTGAGAGAGAGAAAGAGAGAGAGAGAGAGGGTGAGAGACAGAGAGAGAGAGAGAGAGAGAGAGAGAGAGAGAGAGAGAGAGAGAGAGAGAGAGAGATTGAATCCTGTTAGGCTCAGACACAGTGAATGATTTTGTCCAGACGTCCAGACTCAAAGCCTCACAAGAGTTTATAGACAGTGTGTGTGTATGTGTGTGTGTGTGTGTGTGTGTATGTGTGTGTGTGTGTGTGTATGTGTGTGTGTGTGTGTGTATGTGTGTGTGTGTGTGTGTGTGTGTGTGTGTGAAACAATAAGACACAGCTTGTAAGCCAGACACGAGACTTACAAAGATTCCATTACGTAGTGCTACTGTCACTTTCCACAACAGAACTACTGCATGTCAAGGTTCTTAAGATCAAACACACACATTAACTGCACACTTTTTCAATCTTGGCCTGTGTAACTTTACCCTACTTTTGACAGGTAAACGTTTATCATAGAAGTGTAGCCAGATGGCCAACAAGTTATGATCCAACAGACTGCTGTCACATAACACACTATTGTTTTATTATTTTCAGTTTTTATTACGTTTTATAATATTACTCAAAGCTACAAACAACAGAATTGAGTGGGAGTTGTTTATTAAGAATTCCTCCACTCAAGGACATTGTATAGAGGTTATCTAGCAGAAAGATGAATGAACACATTGCACATCAATAACTCAACATACGCCATCAATGTCATCATATGACCTGTGGTTAGGATCTACAATGACATCAACTCAGTACTTATACTGGTCAATTACATTGTATATCATTTAATGTATAACCCCCCCATCCCTCCATCCCTCCGCCAAACACACACACACACATACACACACACACACACATACGCACACTGATGCCCTCCTTTCATGGCCACAGTGGTTATGAACTACAGCTAAGTGCAGTCGTGGAAAATTTCATTAAAACTGTCTGTGCATAACCTCTTGTGTATGTGCGTGGATCTGCGTGTGTGTCGATGTGCGTACGCGCGGCCGGGAGCGCAGCCATACTAATGGACGGAAAATCTCTCTGCACACTATGACACAAGACAAAAGGCCCCATACACAACCCCTTGAGATCTATCTCTTCTCCTGCTGCTCCCCCCCCCCCAACACTCCCTGCACTTTGCTTCACTCTGTACAGTTTGAAGAAGGGCCGGGGAAATTTTTTGCGTAATTATGATCAGAGCGTAAATGTTCAGACGAAGTGACCTCTTAAACTATAACGCTCAGTAGCGCTCTGAACTATGGACTTTAATACAATCATTTGAACCAAAAGTACCAACCCCCCCCTCCACACACACACACACACACACACACACAAACACACACAAATAGACACCTTGTGTTAAATATTCATAGAGGTTTTGTCTCCGTCAGATGTGGACCATCAGCTCTTATATGACTTCTGTTGGATGAATAGGTTAATGTAACACTTGTCTGCTTTGCTTGGCTTGTTTTAATGGGGGGGAAAAGGCACAGACATGCAGACTTGACGTTGACGGAAGTGTTCTGTATTGTTCCGGATCAGAAGGTTTCGCCGAGTGTGTGCGTTTGTGTGTGAATGTTTAGGTTCAGTGTTCTATATGGGACCCTACCGTCTGCCGATCGAAGACCAGTGTATTTGTTTTGTAGAAGTGGGCTCCAAGTGTCCGCAGATTTAACGGGATCCCATCTTGGCGAAGGGTGTGCACATGATGAGAGGAGGCACCGTTGAAACATTTTTATCCCCAGACGTTTATTCAAAGGGTGTGTAGATCCACTTCTTGGACAGTTAAAAGTGCGTATTATCACATTATACAGTCTTGCTTACATGTGCTGTGGGACTACTACGATGTTGCATAAGTGTACAGACTCTTCTACTGGAGGTGTGCAGTGAAGGGTGTGTGTCAGATGAATGTGCAGCTCTAGGTGTGTGTGTGTCAGCAGATTTCTGAGTACTGGAGCAGAAACCGATGCACAGGTAGGCAGGATTAGGTCGAAACTATGACCGTGTATTTATAGAAGAAGCTATCAATTAGGCATGAGGGAGGAGCTGTATCATTGGGTTGTGGATCAGACACACACACACATACTCGCACACACACACGCACACACTCTCTCTCTCTCACACATACACATACACACACACACACACACACACAGTTGTCCGCTGTGCATTCATCCTAGACACAGTGTGAGTCTTTCTTTACAAGATCTTAATTCTGCTGTGAAAGCAGGGTGACATCATGAAGCGCTGCTCTCATTAGTTGTGTTCCCGAGTTGTCGTTGTGGTCGGACACTAAACTTCCTTTTATGAGCCATGGGTGTGGCCTAAACGTACGTAGGTGGTTTGGGTTGCCACCCTCAACAGCACCTTGATGTGTCATCCAAATGGGGGTCATGGGGGGGAGATACATCGCTCATCAGAAAAGAAAGTCGATGAGATCTTGTGGAAGGCACCTAAGTTTGAGTCCTCAGGAAACAGTATAGTTCTGTGCACACACCCACACACACAAATACACACTCACTCACACACACACGCACACACCCACACACACACACACAAACACCAACATACCCACACACCCACCAACACACACTTTCTCTCTCCATTTGTTGGCTGCAGGCCTGTCAGTCTGCAACAGCTGGGCACAGCTTAAGTTCTACACAAGTGTAAAGGCATGCACTGTAGCCACCCAGATCTTTTCTACACTGCTCCTGTGTGTGTGTGTGTGTGTGTGTGTGTGTGTGTGTGTGTGTGTGTGTGTGTGCGCACACATGGAGCCAACTGTTGTTCTCTTATGATCCATTCTCTCCTGTTCCCTACCTTCCTCTCATCTCCCCTATCTCCTGAAATGTGATAATTGACATTGGCCTCATCATTGCTGACTTCACGTTTATAATCAAGTCCACTCTCTCTCACACGCAAACACACACACACACACACACGCACAGAATGTGAACGAGAGCCAGATCCTAGTCCTGTTAATCAGCACCAGAGCTGACTGAACTGATATTGATGGGAATCAGGCAGTAATCAGCTGGAATAATGTTTGTGCTGTGATAGGGCTGCATGTGTCTCGGCCAGCAACAGCCATCAAAGGAGACCCACTCCAGCCAAAAATGTTTTTGATCAAGGCCTGAAGTTCTACCTCCCGGTGTGTGTGTGTGTGTGTGTGTGCGTGTAAGAATGACAATGGAGGACTTCACCATTCATACACACAAACCAACAGACACACACACACACACACACACACACACACACATACATAGATACAGAGTATGTGCAAGGGTCCACAGACAAAGACAAACACACACCATCAGCCCCCAGATCACCCACGCTACATTCCCCTTTTCCCCCTGAATATACACACTCAATATCCCCCTCTCACACCAATCAAAGCTCATACTCGAATCACAAGGTTCAGTGCCAGAGGTTCTCATCTGTGTTTACATGTCCTCGAGTGGTGTCTTTAGGAAGCATGAGCCACATTTCACCCAACTATTTGTACTGAGCCAGAACAATAGGCCAGTGAGTGTCCCTGCTGTTAGTTTTCCCCTAACTGGGAGTTCAGAGCATGGCTGATTGGAACATTCAGAAAATTCCAAGTTATACGGATGACGGAATGCATACATTACACAATATATGTAGTTTGGTTTGATGTTTCCTGGAGCAGGAATTTTTGGCTAAGTGTTTTTCGATGGCAGCTGTAGACAAGCTGGCTGACTAGTTAAGTTCTGTTTGGTTTGGTTCTATTCTATTCCTGGGCTGATTACAGTTTCATTAACTGGTCTATATGCTTACACCATTTCAGCTTATGGTTAGACAATGTTATAGTCTGTTTACAGCTCGTGTATGTGTATGTGTGCATTGATGAGCAAGTTCATTCGTGTACGCCGTGCCCACTGTTCAATACTGACCAAAGGGCCAGGCGACCAGAAACTCCAGTCAGCACTACCATCCACCACATATTTTACTGAGCAGCCAATATAGCCTCAGATATATAGAGAAGAGGAACCCCTTTCATGCCCACTCAGGATAAGAAGCGTTATATTTTCACTTGTTTATGGTCCACCCCTGCCATTTATTTTGCAAACGCAGACCTGGAGTCAGCAGGTTGGCAGTTTCCCATGCTCATACCTTTCTCATGTAATATCAGGTTGTTGTCAGTCTTATTGATATCCAAAACGCATGACTTATATACTATTTCTATGATACTATATTTTGATTATGACGCCATGCGATGTACTTCTGTATCACGAGAGAAAACTTACTTTTTTCAACAAGTTGCAAAACCCTCCTCATGAGCTAGTGGGGCCTGAGGTCACTTCATCATAGGTCATTCTCGTACCCCGTCTCCAACCTCTCCAGGGGGCTGGCAGACGAGCGCTGCCTGACCATGGAGCTGTCGGGCTTATCTGTCTGTCAGTCTGCCAGGGAGAGGGGAGCTGGCGATTACTGGAACACTCCAAACCCTCTCGATCTCTCCCAAGGATGTCCTGCACCAGTGGGATCACACACACAGGGAAACGCGAGTGTGTGTTTGGTGGCGTGTGCAAGCGTAGTGCCTGTACACACACAGGGCCTGCACTAGCAATCACCGCATTCCGTGTGAAACATTGTTCTCGTTGACAAATGTGTAGGGTCAAACGTTTCATTCGTGAATGGAGTTGTCACACAACACGAAAAGGATGAGCGGACATGTGGTGCTGGTAGGATGTCGACAGCATCTCTTCATTTCTGCTTCTGAAAAATCTAAAAACGCGTGTCTTTAGTAGTTTAGTGCAACAACCCAGTACACATTCACCTGTGTTGTGGGTTTTGTAAGGAAGATTTTGATGCAGTATAGAGGGTCTGTATATCATATATATATGAAATCCATGATAAAATTAGGGGTAGAGGTTGAGCAGGGAGACAGAGAGGGGCGCTGGATAGAGGGAGACAGAGAGACAACAAACAAGAAAAAACATATTAAGGGCAAGGAGGAGGGATGAAGAGATTCATATTTCCCTGTTAAAGGAAGTAGGACACCGTCAGCCTGCAGGCTAGAGATAAATACGCTACCTCTGTTACCTCAGTAGTCCATCATCCTCACCCCATCTCCCCTTCTCTTTCTCTCTCTTTCTCTCTCTCTCTTTCTCTCTCTTTTTTTTTCATCAAGCCATTTTATCTCCCACCCTAGAATCGAGCCAGATCACCAGTGAGGCTATAGTGTTTGATAACATCTGTCTGTGTGTCTGGGGATGGTGTGGAGTAACAGATGGATATTGTTGTTGGGACTCACAATTCAAAATGCTGTTTTCCCTAACCCCTAACCCCCCCCCCCCCCCCCCCCCCCCCGCCCCCAGAAATAGCACATAACACAGGATCAAGACATTTTCCTCACAAGTTCAATTTGCCCAAAAGACTTCTGGTCCTTACAGAATACATGATAGCCAGTACACACACACACAATCAGTCACAAGAGTATAGATAACCCCCTGCCCCTCCCACAACAAAACTCTGTAGTCTGTTTCATATCTCACTTGAGTCTCTGTCCTCTGGAAGACAGACTTGACAGACCAGAGAACAGAAAGTGCCTTGTTAATGACAATCCCTCCACTGCGAGGTATTGTGTATTATGGCTCTAAATCGTCTTCCCTTCATCTTTCCCCTTTGCAAATTTAGATGTTGAAGCCTGTGTCTCTAACCTGTGCCATACCATTAAAAAGCCTGTGTTTTACAGTACATCTTTTGCGTCAAAACTGAGGCATCGGACTCACAATTAGAAAATCTTTTTTGTTCTTGCAAAATGGAATCAAACTTAAAGTGGCTGTAAAGCAGAACTGAAGATTCGTTTTAAGTTCTCACACCACAGAAGAATGTGTTGTTAACTACACATCCATATTCTAATGAAAAAACACACCCACAAGTATGTTAATTAGGCTTTGAAATTGTGAGAAAATCAGCAGTCTTCTCTGCTTGATACTGTGGGGTGTGTCGCCTAAAGGAGCTGAAGCACCGCCCCCTCAAATGTATTGAATTTAGCAACAACAGCAACAACTAGCTAAATCAATTGCAGATATCCAAACAGACCTACCTGCAGTCTTTGAGCCCTGAGCTGAAAACAGGTGAGAAACCGTTCAACGGTCTAACTCCACATTTCAGTGCGACAAAGTTTTAGGGCTTTCACTTAATGTAGTGAGAAGCAAATCATGGAATTTGCTTTACAGCACCTTTAAAAGTTTTTCAAGGTCTGTTTTGACATAATAAAACTTGCTGGATATTATGTTAATTCCATAATTTCTCCCTCAGGTGTTAATTATGTATCTGTACATAGCAAAGAACCACAAAGGCATTATTGAGTAGCATTAATCATTCCTTCACAGTATGCCCCGTGGATTCCCAGGATGTACAGTTGTTAAATGCCGAGTCAGAGCTTGCGATATCTACTCGAGGTATAGGATTAGGAATGGTATAATATGTCT